>NW_028121401.1:0-248362 GCF_965183815.1 Platalea leucorodia
AGAAGGCAAGAAAAGGCAAGGGGAGGAGGAGGAGGAGGCAAGAGGAGAAAAGAGGAGGGAAGAAGAGGCCAGGATGACACAGAAGTAAAGGAGGGGGAGGCAAAATGAGACAAAAAGAAAGAGAAAAAGGAGGAGACAAGAGGATGCCACATGATGTAAGGAGAGTCAATAGGAGGAGGAGGTGGTGGAAACATGAGGCGTCAAGCTAATGGTAAAAGAGGAAGCAAGAGGAGGTCACAGTAGGCCAGAAGGCCAAAGAAGGAAGAGGCAGGAGGAAACAAGAAAAAGCGGAAAAGGAGGAGGCAATTGAAGGCAAGAGGAGGCAAGAGTACAGAAGAGGAGGAAAGAGGAGGACGAGACAAGAAGAGCACCAGGAGACAAAATGAGAAGGAGTGGCAGAAGAAAGCATGATGTAACAGCTGGTGAAAGGAAGAAGAAGAATGAGAGGAGAAAAGGGAAAATGCAAGAGGAAGGAGAGAAGTAGGTAAGAGTAGTCAGGAGGAGGGAGGAGAAGAGAACAGGAGGATGCAGAGGAACAGAAGGAAAAAGGCACCTGACGCAAAAGGAAGAAAAAGGAGGCAGCAGGATGCCCCAGGGGGCAAGAGGAGGCAAGAGGAGGAGGAGAAAAGAGGAGGCAAGAGGAGGGCAGAGCAGGAGCCAGAAGGTAAAGGAGGAGGAGGCAAGCAAAAGCGGAAAATGATGAGAAAGGAATATGCGACATGAGCTTGCAAGAGGCAATAGGAGGCAGAGGAGGAGGCAATGGGCGAGAGCAGGAGGAGGGCAAAAGAGGAGGCGCGAGGAGGTGAGAGCAGGGCAGAAGGCAAAAGAAGGAGGAGGCAAGCAAAAGCGGAAAAGGAGGAGGCGCGAGGAGGGCAGAAGAGGCGCGAGGAGGAGGAGGCAATAGGAGGCAATGGGAGGCACGAGGAGGAGGAGGAGGCAAAGAGAGGAGGCTTAGAGAGGAGCAAAGAGGAGGAAGAGGCAAGGGAGGCTGAGTAGGAAAAGGCAAGAGGAAGAAGAGAAGTAGTCCGTAGGATGGCAGAGGAGGGAAGAGGAGGCTTGAGGAGGCTGTGGAGGAAGAGAAGGCCAAAGGCCGCTGAGGCAAGGAGAGGCGCGAGGAGGAGGAGGCGAGAGAGAGCAAGGCGGCGTCAACAGAGGAGTAGGAGGTAAAGAAGGAGAAGGAGAGGAGTGCAGGCAGCGGGAGGCAAGAGGATAAATAAGAAGAGGAGGACAGAGCAGAACAGAGGAGGCCAAGGAGGTGGAGGCAAGAGGAGGTAAGGGCAGGAGACAGCAGGATCCCAGAGGTAAATGAGGAGTAGGCAAAAGGAGGAGTGAGAAGGAAGAAGAGGCAAGAGGCAAGAGAAGCAAGAGGCAGAAGGAGGAGGGGGAGGAGCAGGAGGAAAGCGGAGGAGGAGGCAAGTGGTGGGAAGAGGAGGAGGAGGAGAAGGAGGCCAAAAGGAGGCAAGTGGAGGAGGAGAGAAAAGGAGGCAAGGGAAAGCCAGAGGAGGAGGAAGAGGAGAAGGAGAAGGGAAGAGGAGGCAGCAGGAGGCAAGAGGAAGAAAAAGAGAAGAAGGCTACAGGATGCTGTAAGGCGCAAGAGGAGGCAAGAAGATGTCAGAGGAAGAGGAGTGGTAGGAAAAGGAGAGTGGAGGTGGTGGAGTCAACAGGAGCAACGGGAAAGAACCTGAGGAGGGAGGAGGTGACTGCAGCAACAGCAGGCAACAGGAGGCAAAAGGCAATGGCGTCTTCCTCCTCACGCCTCCTCTTGCCTTTGATTGCCTCCTGCTCCACTTGCTCCCCACTTCTGCTCTTGCCTCCTGCTGCCTCCTCTTCCCTTCTCCTTCTCCTCTTCCTCCTCCTCTGGCTTTCCCTTGCCTCCTTTTCTCTCCTCCTCCACTTGCCTCCTTTTGGCCTCCTTCTCCTCCTCCTCCTCTTCCCACCACTTGCCTCCTCCTCCTCCGCTTTCCTCCTGCTCCTCCCCCTCCTCCTTCTGCCTCTTGCTTCTCTTGCCTCTTGCCTCTTCTTCCTTCTCACTCCTCGCGCCTCTCACTCCTCTTGCCTCATCTTGCCTCCTCCTTCTCTTGCCTCCTCCTTCTCTTGCCTCCTCTTGCTTCCTCCTCCTCCCCCTCTTGCTTCTTCCTCCTCCTCCTCCTCCTCGCGCCTCCTCCTTCTCCTCCTCCTCCCGTTGCCTATTCCTCTCTCCTCTACCTTGCTTTTCTTCCTCCTTTTCCCCTCACCTACTCTTGACCCTTCTTGCCTCCTCTTCCTCTGCCTCCTCTGGCCTCCTCTTGCCTCTTTTCACGTCTGCCTCTTCCTCCTCCTTTCACCTCCTTTTGCCACATCATCTTCTAGCCTCCTCTTCCCTCCTCTTGCCTCTTCTACCTCCTCCTCTTTATACTCTTCGCCTCCTATCATCAGTCCTGCTCAGCTTCCCTCTGCTTGCCTAACTGTCACTCTTCCTCCTCCTCCTCCTCCTCCTCTCTGTCTTCCTCTTCCTCCTCCTGCTCTTTCTGGCCTCCTCTTGCCTCCTCCTCCACCTCCTGCTCTTGCTTCCCCTTGCCTCCCTCTCCCTCCTCCACTTCCTCCTGCTCTTGCCTCATCCTCTTCTTCCTCCTCAGGTTGCCTCATCTGGCCTCTGCGTGCATCCTCCTCCTCTTCCCTCCTGTCTCCTCCTCCTCTTGCCTTCACTTGCTTTTCCTTGCCTGCTCTTCCCTCCTTCTCCTCTTCCCTCCGCTTTCCTCCTGGAGGAGAAGGGAAGAGAAGGAGAAGGAGGGAAGAGTCTAAAAGAGGGAGTAAGAGAAGGCAAGAGGAGGAGGATGAGGAGTAGAGGGGAAGAGCCAAGAGAAATCAGGCAAAGGAGGAGCAGGAGGAGGAGGAGGAAAGAAGAAGAGGCTGAGGAAGTGGAGGCCAGAGAAGGCAAGAGGCGTTCAGAGTTGAGGAGAGGAGGTGTGTGAGGTGGAGAAGAAGAGCGTGTGAAGAGGAGGGAAGAGAAAGGCAGAGGGGTGTTAGGAGGCAGAGGTAGCAGGAGGCAAAGGGAGGCAAGAGGCAAGGGAGGAGGAGGCAAGAGGAGGCAAGGGAGGCAAGAGGAGGCACCGGGGCAGGGCAAAAGTCGAGGCGCGAAGAGGGCAGAGCAGGAGAGAGGAGGTAAAGGAGGAGGAGGGAAGAGGAGGCCAAAGAGGAGGAGGCGCGAAGGTGCCGTAGGAGGCAAGAAGAGGAGGAGTATGGAAGAGGAGGCAATGGGAGAAAGCAGGAGGAGGCAAAGGCAAGCGGCCGTAAGAGGAAGGAGTAGGAGGAAGAGGAAGAGCAGGAGGCAAAGGAGAAGGCAAAAGGGTGTCAGGTGAAGAAAAGAGGAGGAGGAGGAGGCGGAGGCAAGGTGTGGGAAGAGGAGGCGGTCGGAGGCTGCAGCAGAAGAGAAGGGAAAGGCAAGAGGAGGCAAGGTGAGGCGGCAGGAGGAGGCGCGAGGAGGAGGCAGCTGGATGGCCCAAGAGGCGCGAGGAGGCACGAGGCGGAGGCAAAAAGGAGAGGGAAGAGGAGGGCAGAGCAGGAGCCAGAAGGTAAAGGAGGAGGAGGCAAGCAAAAGCGGAAAAGGAGGAGAGGCGAGGCTGCGAGGTGAGGTAGCAGGAGGCAATAGGAGGCAGAGGAGGAGGCAATGGGCAAGAGCAGGAGGAGGGCAAAAGAGGAGGCGCGAGGAGGTGAGAGCAGGGCAGAAGGCAAAAGAAGGAGGAGGCAAGCAAAAGCGGAAAAGGAGGAGGCGCGAGGAGGGCAGAAGAGGCGCGAGGAGGAGGAGGCAAGAGGAGGCAATGGGAGGCACGAGGAGGAGGAGGAGGCAAAGAGAGGAGGCTTAGAGAGCAGCAAAGAGGAGGAAGAGGCAAGGGAGGCTGAGTAGGAAAAGGCAAGAGGAAGAAGAGAAGTAGTCCGTAGAATGGCAGAGGAGGGAAGAGGAGGCTTGAGGAGGCTGTGGAGGAAGAGAAGGCCAAAGGCCGCTGAGGCAAGGAGAGGCAAGAGGAGGAGGAGGCGAGAGAGAGCAAGAAGGCGTCAGAAGAGGAGTAGGAGGTAAAGAAGGAGAAGGAGAGAAGAGGAGGCAGCGGGAGGCAAGAGGAAGAGGGGGAAGATGAGGAGTAGAGAAGAAGAGTGAGGAGAAAGCAGGCAAAGGAGGAGCAGGAGGAGGAGGAGGAAGGCAGAGGAAAGAAGAGGAGGCTGAGGAATTGGAGGCCAGAGGAGGCAAGAGGCGTCCAGAGTTGAAGCGAGGAGGCGTGTGAGGTGGAGAGGAAGAGCGTGTGAAGAGGAGGGAAGAGAAAGGCAGAGGGGTGTTAGGAGGCAGAGGTAGCAGGAGGCCAAGGGAGGCAAGAGGCAAGGGAGGAGGAGGCAAGAGGAGGCAAGGGAGGCAAGAGGAGGCAAGGGAGGCAAGAGGAGGCACCGGGGCAGGGCAAAAGTAGAGGGGCGAAGAGGGCAGAGCAGGAGAGAGGAGGTAAAGGCGGAGGAGGGAAGAGGAGAAGAAGGAGGAGGAGGCTAGAGGAGGCCAAAGAGGAGGAGGCGCGAAGGTGCTGTAGGAGGCAAGAAGAGGAGGAGTATGGAAGAGGAGGCAATGGGAGAAAGCAGGAGGAGGCAAAGGCAAGCGGCCATAAGAGGAAGGAGTAGGAGGAAGAGGAAGAGAAGGAGGCAAAGGAGAAGGCAAAAGGGTGTCAGGTGAAGAAAAGAGGAGGAGGAGGAGACGGAGGCAAGAGGAGGCAAGGTGTGGGAAGAGGAGGTGGTCGGAGGCTGCAGCAGAAGAGAAGGGAAAGGCAAGAGGAGGCAAGGTGAGGCGGCAGGAGGAGGCGTGAGGAGGAGGCACTACGATGGCCCAAGAGGCGCGAGGAGGCGTGAGGCGGAGGCAAAAAGGAGAAGCAAGAGGAGGGCAGAGCAGGAGCCAGAAGGTAAAGGAGGAGGAGGCAAGCAAAAGCGGAAGAGGAGGAGAGGCGAGGCTGCGAGGTGAGGTAGCAGGAGGCAATAGGAGGCGGAGGAGGAGGCAACGGGCGAGAGCAGGAGGAGGGCAAAAGAGGAGGCGCGAGGAGGTGAGAGCAGGGCAGAAGGCAAAAGAAGGAGGAGGCAAGCAAAAGCGGAAAAGGAGGAGGCGCGAGGAGGGCAGAAGAGGTGCGAGGAGGAGGAGGCAATAGGAGGCAATGGGAGGCACGAGGAGGAGGAGGAGGCAAAGAGAGGAGGCTTAGAGAGGAGCAAAGAGGAGGAAGAGGCAAGGGAGGCTGAGTAGGAAAAGGCAAGAGGAAGAAGAGAAGTAGTCCGTAGGATGGCAGAGGAGGGAAGAGGAGGCTTGAGGAGGCTGTGGAGGAAGAGAAGGCCAAAGGCCGCTGAGGCAAGGAGAGGCGCGAGGAGGAGGAGGCGAGAGAGAGCAAGAAGGCGTCAGCAGAGGAGTAGGAGGCAAGGAAGGAGAAGGAGAGACGAGGAGGCAGCAGGAGGCAAGAGGAAGAGGGGGAAGATGAGGAATAGAGAAGAAGAGTGAGGAGAAAGCAGGCAAAGGAGGAGCAGGAGGAGGAGGAGGAAGGCAGAGGAAAGAAGAGGAATGCTGACGCGGAAATCACGGACACAGCACACGATCAATATGATCAAGCAAAATGTCGGTTTATTACATACACTGCTTAGTTAATATAGTTTCTTGCTTTCCTAATCATGCATAAACTTATCGCTAATTTGTTAACTATGTTTGGCAATATGCTGTTCATGCGCTACTAGCAATATTCTGATTCGTTCATAACAATAGTTCACACGCACCGCCCGCTTCTCCCGTATCTTGTTTTCAACATTGAACGCCAATAGTTTCTTCCTCTCAATCTGCTTGTTTCATGTCTTCCAAACTGCAGTCAACCTTCGCAGCGTCCTTGAATTCCTCTTGCGTTAAATGCAGATTAAGTCCACCTAGTCTGAGTCTGGGTTGCTCACTACATGTCCTTGGCTTTTCAGATATCCCACAAATCCCCCTTTTTGTTTTTGAGCAATCCAGACTCCATTCATCATACGCTCCACGGCTTTCATGAAATATTTAAAAACACATCTTAATATAAGTATAGTTAATAATAATCCCAATAATAATATAAACCCATGGCTAATTAGATCTTTTCCCCAACCTGAAATGCCTAACCCAGCTAACCATGAATTAAAACCTAAAGAGCTAGTCTTTCTACAATTGTTTTATCTGCTGTCCAGAAATCTAAATCTGACTTACAGTCCTTTGAATATTTTTCAATACTTCTTCAAGATGTGTGTTTGTTTTTTTTTTTTTTAATATTCAAAATCATTGACGTCGTTAGCTATATCTCTGCATGCATGCCTGATGGTGGAGGAGTTACAAACATACTCCCACTCTTTACCGCCAATCGGAGTCCCCACTAAACATGTCATAAATGGGTTGCCTGCATTTGCTGCCGCTAAACAGATTGAATATTGCCATGTTTTATTAGCTAGAGTTACCCAAACATTTGTACGTGGTTGTACTGAGATCCATGAGTGACCACTACCAACGATGGAGAGGAATGACGTGAGAAAACATATCATGGTAACTCCTGTTGTGGTCCCGACTCTTCTCTCCATGGTTTCACCCAGCGGCTAGGCACCCACCTCGGACCTTCGTCTGTCAAAACACAAACATATCCTCGACCTGTCATCTTAATTTCTGCAGGACCCTTCCATTCTCCAGTTTTTAAGTCACGGTATCGTACTTTTACCGATACTGAATCGGTCTTCTGTATTCCCGATTGAAATGACATATGGTGTATAACAATTGGAGGAGATTCACGGTCCCCTGTTAACCGTAAATAATTTAAAACGTAAATCGCTTTTGCAAGACGTTCAGCAGGGGCTATTTCTCCCCCCTTTTGTTTTTGCAACAGCGATTTTAACGTAGCACGTGCGCGTTCTACGATCGCCTGTCCTGTAGGAGAGTGTGGTATGCCTGTGATTCTGCGAATGCCCCACAAGTGGCAGAAATGTTCGAATGTTTGAGAGATATATGCAGGGCCATTATCTGTTTTTATCTCTTGAGGACTCCCCAAGGCAGCGATGGCTGCACACATATGTTTTACAACGTGTTTGACTGTTTCCCCTGTTTGAGCAGTGGCCCAGATTGCATGCGAATAAGTATCAATGCTAACGTGTACATATTTTTGCCGTCCAAACTCTGTGATGTGGGTGACATCCATTTGCCATAATTGTAGGGCTCCCAGACCTCGAGGGCTGACCCCAAGACCTAAACCGAATCCTGATTTTTGGCAGGCAGGACAGTTTTGGACGATGCCTCGGGCATCTGATAGTTTTAAATCAAATTGTTTCGCCAATACTTTTGCAGATTGATGTAAAAATTCATGAGATAAACGGGCCTGCTCAAACAGGTTAACATTTTGATTTTTCCAGATGGTAGCAACCAACTTGTTGGCTATGTTGTTTCTAATCGACAAGCCTTGATCAAATTGATGGCTACGAATATGTGTCACAAAATAGTGTTTAGTGCGTTGATTCAATAAAAATAAAAGTTGCATTAATAACATATATAAGGTGTTATTCTTCAGTGATTTGATCATAGCCAATCTAAATAATTCTGTGCTATAGGTACAAACAGGGTTTCAGGTTCTTGTCCTGTCAGATCACAAATCCTTCTTCTACCTTTGATGATCATATTAGCTAATAGTTCAGTCCGTGTACAGACGGTATTTTTTGGCTGATAGGATAAAAATACCCACTCTAAAACGTTGATGCGTGGGCTATCTATTTGGATTATCAGTCCTATGAAGTGTTTTCGGTTGGGTGATGAGTTAACAATTAAAAATTGCAAAGGCAAATCACTAATTTTTCTTTGTACAACTGTTGTCAAAACCTTTTTTAGAATGTGATCCAATGCCTGCTCTTGTTCCTTCGTCAGGCTTCGTCGTTCATCGGCTCTGGTTGAGGTTCCCAACAGAGGCATCAAGGGAGCTAGATCATCATTAGTTATTCCACTAACTGACCTTACCCACTGTAAATCTCCCATTAGTTTTTGAACATCTGAGAGCGTCTTAATGTCTGTTTTGAGTATGATCTTCTGTGGTCTGACTGTGCTCCCAGTAATTGTCCATCCTAAATATTGCCATGGATTTTGTCCTTGTACCTTTTCTGGAGCAATTTTAAGACCTTTCGGTTCTAAGGTTTCTATTAACCTTTGTAAAGTTCCTTCCACATCCATTTTTTCTCCAGCAATTAAGATATCATCCATATTGTGAAAAACTAGTAAAAATGGATGTTTCATTCGGAATGGTTGTAAGGCCCATGCTACAAAATTTTGACACAGAGTAGGTGAGTTTTTCATTCCTTGAGGTAGTACCACCCAATGGTATCTTTTTGCTGGTTCCTGTTTATTGATTGATGGTACTGTAAATGCAAATTTTTCTGCATCTTCAGGATGCAAAGGAATAGTAAAAAAACAATCCTTCAAATCAATGATGAGGAAGTCCCAATTTTCTGGGATCATCACAGGGGAGGGTAATCCTGGCTGTAATGCCCCCATATTTTGCATTACAGCATTCACCGCTCGTAAATCATGCAACAATCGCCATTTTCCAGATTTTTTTCGGGATGGTAAAAACGGGTGTGTTCCAAGGGCTTGTGGAAGGCACAATGTGACCTGCTTCTAACTGTTCTTTAACTAAATTTTGTAAAATATGCAGCCTCTCCTGTTTCAGCGGCCACTGGTCTACCCACACTGGCGTTGTCGTAGTCCAGGTGAGTTTTAAGATGGGCTGCTCAACCATGGCCGCTCCTAAAAATGCTGGGTTACAAGTTTGGCTCCCATTTGGGATAATATATCCCGACCTATAAGAGCTACAGGCAAGTGCATTACATATGGCCTTGTGGTAACAGTGGCACCGTCTTCAAAATTGAATGCTATCAGTAATCTGCTAATCATCGTGCATTGTGCCCCCCCGACTCCCACAACACTGGTAGCTGCAGGTACCAGTGGCCAATGACGAGGCCATTTTGTGATAGGGACAACAGTTACATCTGCCCCCGTGTCAATTAACATTGACAGTACTAAAGATTGTCCATTAGGATGTCTTAATGTTACCCTTTCTTCAGGTTTTCCCTTGGCAATATCTATTGCTAATAACACATTTGGTACTCCTGTGGATCCAAAACCTCCATGCCCACGTACAACTGAATGCGCTTTAGGGACACACACATGAAATGGTATTAATTGAGCTATTTTAGACTGTGCTGATATTTTAAGTGGTGGCGTTAAGGTATATACCATAATCTTTATGGTTCCACAGAAATCCGCATCGATGAGTCCTGGTACTATAAATACACCTTTTCGTGATATTGAAGAACGGCCTATGAGCAATGCACTCAACCCATGCCCTAGAGGTCCTTGTTGATCTGAATCAATTAATTTAACCTCAGACGTTGTTAAGGTTATGTCTACTGCTGTTGCCAGGTCCACTCCGGCGCTACCGGCTGTGGCGGCTGCGCAGCGGTCCAAGCACCCTGCACTTGTGTCTTCACGCGTGGGTGTGGCGCGCTCCGCGCCGTGTTTCCCGATTTTCGACACTCTTGGGTGTCATGATTATCTTTTTTACAATTCGTACACCATTTTTCTTTCCAACCCTCAGTATTAATTGGACTCCTACATTCTTTTTTAAAATGGCCTAGTTTTCCACAATTAAAGCACTTCTTGTCCTTTTTTCCCCCTTGCTTTTTTGATACCAACGGCTTCACTGCTGCACCTACAGCTGCGGCCATAACCGCAGCCTTTTCTTGTTCTAGCATTCGCTCAGCAGCCTCTAGCAACTGTCCTGTGCTGGATCCTCTTGGCAACACACTGAGTGCTCTTTTTGTTTTTTCATTAGCGTTATCAAAAGCAAGCATATCTAAGAACTTTACTTTCATTCCCTCATCCATATCTGGATGAGCCATGGCAGCGTGCAAACGATCAATAAATTTGCCGTACGATTCAGTGGGTCCCTGCCTTACAGCGGTAAAAGCAGGTCTAATTTTCTCATCATGCACATTAATAAGAGCTTTATAAGCTAACTCCTGACTCAATTGCAATGCCTCGGTAGCAAACTGCCCTTGCCAATCAGGTCGCGTAAAAGGCCCTGCGCCCATTAACATTTGAGCCTGGATTCCGAATAACGGATCGCCTTGTTGTCGAGGTATTGAAGCTGCCCTATCACAGGCAGTTTGCCAATGTTGGAAAAATTGTAGTTGTTGCGATGGTGGTAATGGCATCTGGACAATCATTCTAGAATCATAAGGAGTTAATAACTGTGCTGAAAAAAATGTGCTGTAATATAGATTGAGTATATGGTGATTTTAAACCATATTGAGTAACAGCACTTTTCGCTTCTTTCAATATTTTCCAGTCCAGTGCTTCCCATACACCTCTCCCGTTATTATCAACTACAACAGGAAAAGCCATGGGTAAAATCTGTCCCTCTATCATGGCATCTCGGATAACGCCTTTCCATCGCATTGACGGATCCCCATCTCCTCCCACCAACATCCCTTGCCCGAATACACACACCCCCCTCCGATGGTTGTTGTGGTGGCAAAGACGGAAAAGCACCAGTTTCCAACGGTGTCCTAGTTGGAGCAAAAACGTTGGGTGCTGACCGTCCTGGGTATGATGCGGACAGTGACGTTGGTGGGTTTTCTGGCGGGGCCGCCAATTGCGCTTCTAAGTCTCCAGTCTTTTTATCAATTCCATTAATTCAGCTTTCTCCTCTAGAACACCATTGTTTTCCTCATCCTCTTCGCCACCTGGTGGCAAAGGAGGGTAAAGTCAGGTGGTTGCCACTGGTGAGGGAGGTCGATTTGGTGGATCAGCCTCATCGTAACTCGGGGGGCGGTCCGACTGTGGTACATCGGGCAATGGTGGAGTAGACTCCGCAGCGTTTTTTTCTGGTGACTGCACTTCGGTGGCGGCCCAGAGGAGCCCTGACAAGTGCTCATGCTCAATGCTGCAGAGGAAGGCAAAAAACCCCCGGGCACCACAGCCAATCTGCCCCGGGGGAAAATTCCTTCCTGACCCCAGCATCGCCGGCCATGGGCTATTCCCTGAGCACGTGAGCAAGACCTGCCTCCTCGGCCCGCAGGCTGCTCACGCCTCCCAGGAGATGCCCAACCCCGATTCTCCCTCCACCTGCTGCCACCTCAGGGCCTTCCCAGAGGGGCAAAACGCCCCCGGCCTGATCCATCTGGGGGGCAACGATCCTTCCGGCGCCTGGCAAGGCACCAGTGGCTGCTCCAAAGCACCGGCACCCCCGCCAACATCTCTGCATCCCATTCCTCACGGCTGCTGACACTGGCTCCGCAGGGGATGAGGATGGCGAGCTCTGCAGTGCTCCTCAAGAAGGCATTCCCTTGCTCTTGCCACTGCTAGCCAGCTGAAAAGGCCAGCCAGCCTCACCAACCTCCAGCTGTTGGGGGTTCTTCTCGTCTCCAGCAGCCTCGTCGAGCCCCCTCCGGCCTTCCTCCCTCAGCCCTCGCCAAGTAATTCCACCGCCTCCTCAAGGACTTCCTCTCGCACGTCTTGGCGCTGCCCCCAGGCCAGCTATGGCAGCGCGACGCGGGAGCGTGCTCCCTTTTATGCTGCCCCGGGGCATGGTGACTGCTGCGTTGCCGGGTGCTGGCACTGTGACACGGGGGTGACGGGGCCCCCCCTGTGCAGCCCCGCCCGCCGGCCCTCCGCCCAGCATCCTTCCCAGGAAGGCCTTTGGGCTGCTGGCCCCGAGGCAGTCCCTGGGCCCAGGAGCCTCAGGGGGCTGTCCCTGCCCTTGCTGGCCATGCCCTGGGCACAGTTGCTGGGCGTCCCGCTAAATACATCTGGACATTCAGACTACGTCGTCAAGGCTGTTTGTCCCATCTGCATTCCTTTGGTTGTGGGGATGCCAGAGGTGAAAGCAAGGCTTTTGCTTCCCTCGGCGTGAACTGGGCAGAGACGGAGAGCACGTGCAGGATGGCCTCGCCGTTCCTGACCCATGCACCAAGGCACATTTGCTACTCCCCTGCTTATGGGGAGGTCTTCTTCTGGGAAAGAAGTCCCAAATCCTTTTCTCTTCTTGACCATCTTTTTCCTTGCACTCAAGAGCTTTTCTCCTCCCTTGGCCTTCACCCTCCATACCTTTCCGGAAAGTGACGGCAGCCCTCTCAGCCTTTGCCTTGCTCCTGCTAGTCGTCTTCACCTCAGCTAGAGAGTCCGGAAGGATCGCTGCAGGTCCCTTCCAACTCAACCCTTCTCTTCTCTTCACTTGTGTTCTATTCCCTGCACTCACGATGAGGCGAATAACAAGGAGACCACTGTTTGCCTGAAATGCCAGGGGGTTTACAGCTCCAGAAACACTTTCGAGGACACAAATCAAAAAGGATACAAGTAGAAAGAGGATTTGATTTCATTTGATTTGACTTTATTTTACTGTATTTTATTTTCTGTCTTGTTAGGTTGGTTTATGTTAGTTTAGTTTCGTTTCTTTCCTGTGATGTTATTGGATTTGATTTGATTCTATTTTCTTTGGGGTTATTTCTTATGATTTTATTTTATGTTGGTTTATCTTATTTTATTTGGCCTTGCTTTACGCGTTTTTATTTCGGTTTGTTCTTTTATTATTTTATTTCATTGTATTTGGTCTTATTTTGGTTTAGGCTCTTTTAGGCTATTTTGCTGAATCTCTTTCAGAGCCGAGGCTCACAAGCATGAACACAATGCGCATGTGCAGCCAGGAGCAGGCTGATGTGTTCTTTAGTTTAGTTTGAAAAAGCATCCCTTGCAGTCTGGCAAAGGAAAGCTGCAGAAAGGAGCAGCAGGAAGACAGGCCAAGCAGTCCCTCGTTTCTCAACAGTGCAGAAGAACTTGAAGAAGGAGGATGGGTACCGACCACACACCGAAAAGCAGAAGAAGAGGAGGGGTGTGCTGCCCTGGGCTATTTTCACAAGTAGGACACGTGTCAATGACAAGCACCCCTTTTGCCTTCCAAAACTTGCTCCGCTGTGCTGCTTGGCCAGGGAGGCATGAAAAGCGCTCTCCTGCCTGCCCTGCGCTTGCATCGCATGCAGGGGGAGCTGAAAAGCTGCAGCTCCGCATGGTGCAGCAAGCCTGCAGCCCTTCCAAGCACAGGCTGTTTTGCACAAGCAAGGACACCTCGGGAAACGGAGCCAAGGCAAGAGCAGAGCTCGCTCCTGCTCCAAACCTGCAATGGGCAAAAGAGCCAGGGAGCGCCAGGGCACGAGGGGCGCCTCGCAGGTGCAAGAGCAGCGGGCAAGAACTGAGCCCAAAGGGCCCAGAGGAGCCCTGACAAGGGGCTGCGCTCAATGCTACGCAGGAGAAGAAGCAACCCCCGGGGGCCACCCTGGGCGTCCGCCCCGGGAGTCTAGAAAGCGTCCTCCCCCCGCATGCGGGGCACGAGGGCCACCTTCGTGGAGCAGGAGCAGCAGGCACCTAGCCAAAACGGCCCAAAGGAGCCCTGGCACGGGGCCGTGCTCAGTGCTGCAGAGGAAGGCAAAAAACCCCCGGGGACACTTGCTAGCCCACCGTGGGGGGAAAAAAAGCCTTCCTCCCCGCAGCTGCAGGGCACGAGAGGCCACCTTCGTGGTGCATGAGCAGCAGGCAGTAACCCAGCCAAAATGGCCCAGAGGAGCCCTGACAAGTGCTCATGCTCAATGCTGCAGAGGAAGGCAAAAAACCCCCGGGCACCACAGCCACTCTGCCCCGGGGGAAAATGCCTTCCTGACCCCAGCGTCGCCGGCCATGGGCTATTCCCTGAGCACGTGAGCAAGACCTGCCTCCTCGGCCCGCAGGCTGCTCACGCCTCCCAGGAGATGCCCAACCCCGATTCTCCCTCCACCTGCTGCCACCTCAGGGCCTTCCCAGAGGGGCAAAACGCCCCCGGCCTGATCCACCTAGGGGGCAACGATCCTTCCGGCGCCTGGCAAGGCACCAGTGGCTGCTCCAAAGCACCGGCACCCCCGCCAACATCTCTGCATCCCATTCCTCACGGCTGCTGACACTGGCTCCGCAGGGGATGAGGATGGCGAGCTCTGCAGTGCTCCTCAGGAAGGCATTCCCTTGCTCTTGCCACTGCTAGCCAGCTGAAAAGGCCAGCCAGCCTCACCAACCTCCAGCTGTGGGTGGTTCTTCTCGTCTCCAGCAGCCTCGTCGAGCCCCCTCTGGCCTTCCTCCCTCAGCCCTCGCCAAGTAATTCCACCGCCTCCTCAAGGACTTCCTCTCGCACGTCTTGGGGCTGCCCGCAGGCCAGCTATGGCAGCGCGACGCGGGAGCGTGCTCCCTTTTATGCTGCCCCGGGGCATGGTGACTGCTGCGTTGCCGGGTGCTGGCACTGTGACACGGGGGTGACGGGGCCCCCCCTGCGCAGCCCCGCCCGCCGGCCCTCCGCCCAGCATCCTTCCCAGGAAGGCCTTTGGGCTGCTGGCCCCGAGGCACTCCCTGGGCCCAGGAGCCTCAGGGGGCTGTCCCTGCCCTTGCTGGCCATGCCCTGGGCACAGCTGCTGGGCGTCCCGCTAAATACATCTGGACATTCAGACTACGTCGTCAAGGCTGTTTGTCCCATCTGCATTCCTTTGGTTGTGGGGATGCCAGAGGTGAAAGCAAGGCTTTTGCTTCCCTCGGCGTGAACTGGGCAGAGACGGAGAGCACGTGCAGGATGGCCTCGCCGTTCCTGACCCATGCACCAAGGCACATTTGCTACTCCCCTGCTTATGCTGAGGTCTTCTTCTGGGAAAGAAGTCCCAAATCCTTTTCTCTTCTTGACCATCTTTTTCCTTGCACTCAAGAGATTTTCTCCTCCCTTGGCCTTCACCCTCCATACCTTTCCGGAAAGTGACGGCAGCCCTCTCAGCCTTTGCCTTGCTCCTGCTAGTCGTCTTCACCTCAGCTAGAGAGTCCGGAAGGATCGCTGCAGGTCCCTTCCAACTCAGCCCTTCTCTTCTCTTCACTTGTGTTCTATTCCCTGCACTCACGATGAGGCGAATAACAAGGAGACCACTGTTTGCCTGAAATGCCAGGGGGTTTACAGCTCCAGAAACACTTTCGAGGACACAAATCAAAAAGGGTACAAGTAGAAAGAGGATTTGATTTCATTTGATTTGACTTTATTTTACTGTATTTTATTTTCTGTCTTGCTATGTTGGTTTATGTTAGTTTAGTTTCGTTTCTTTCCTGTGATGTTATTGGATTTGATTTGATTCTCTTTTCTTTGGGGTTATTTCTTATGATTTTATTTTATGTTGGTTTATCTTATTTTATTTGACCTTGCTTTACGCGTTTTTATTTCGGTTTGTTCTTTTATTATTTTATTTCATTGTATTTGGTCTTATTTTGGTTTAGGCTCTTTTAGGCTATTTTGCTGAATCTCTTTCAGAGCCGAGGCTCACAAGCATGAACACAATGCGCATGTGCAGCCAGGAGCAGGCTGATGTGTTCTTTAGTTTAGTTTGAAAAAGCATCCCTTGCAGTCTGGCAAAGGAAAGCTGCAGAAAGGAGCAGCAGGAAGACAGGCCAAGCAGTCCCTCGTTTCTCAACAGTGCAGAAGAACTTGAAGAAGGAGGATGGCTACCGACCACACACCGAAAAGCAGAAGAAGAGGAGGGGTGTGCTGCCCTGGGCTATTTTCACAAGTAGGACACGTGTCGATGACAAGCACCCCTTTTGCCTTCCAAAACTTGCTCCGCTGTGCTGCTTGGCCAGGGAGGCATGAAAAGCGCTCTCCTGCCTGCCCTGCGCTTGCATCGCATGCAGGGGGAGCTGAAAAGCTGCAGCTCCGCATGGTGCAGCAAGCCTGCAGCCCTTCCAAGCACAGGCTGTTTTGCACAAGCAAGGACACCTCGGGAAACGGAGCCAAGGCAAGAGCAGAGCTCGCTCCTGCTCCAAACCTGCAATGGGCAAAAGAGCCAGGGAGCGCCAGGGCACGAGGGGCGCCTCGCAGGTGCAAGAGCAGCGGGCAAGAACTGAGCCCAAAGGGCCCAGAGGAGCCCTGACAAGGGGCTGCGCCCAATGCTACGCAGGAGAAGAAGCAACCCCCGGGGGCCACCCTGGGCGTCCGCCCCGGGAGTCTAGAAAGCGTCCTCCCCCCGCATGCGGGGCACGAGGGCCACCTTCGTGGAGCAGGAGCAGCAGGCACCTAGCCAAAACGGCCCAAAGGAGCCCTGGCACGGGGCCGTGCTCAGTGCTGCAGAGGAAGGCAAAAAACCCCCGGGGACACTTGCTAGCCCACCGTGGGGGGAAAAAAAGCCTTCCTCCCCGCAGCTGCAGGGCACGAGAGGCCACCTTCGTGGTGCATGAGCAGCAGGCAGTAACCCAGCCAAAATGGCCCAGAGGAGCCCTGACAAGTGCTCATGCTCAATGCTGCAGAGGAAGGCAAAAAACCCCCGGGCACCACAGCCACTCTGCCCCGGGGGAAAATGCCTTCTTGACCCCAGCGTCGCCGGCCATGGGCTATTCCCTGAGCACGTGAGCAAGACCTGCCTCCTCGGCCCGCAGGCTGCTCACGCCTCCCAGGAGATGCCCAACCCCGATTCTCCCTCCACCTGCTGCCACCTCAGGGCCTTCCCAGAGGGGCAAAACGCCCCCGGCCTGATCCATCTGGGGGGCAACGATCCTTCCGGCGCCTGGCAAGGCACCAGTGGCTGCTCCAAAGCACCGGCACCCCCGCCAACATCTCTGCATCCCATTCCTCACGGCTGCTGACACTGGCTCCGCAGGGGATGAGGATGGCGAGCTCTGCAGTGCTCCTCAAGAAGGCATTCCCTTGCTCTTGCCACTGCTAGCCAGCTGAAAAGGCCAGCCAGCCTCACCAACCTCCAGCTGTTGGGGGTTCTTCTCGTCTCCAGCAGCCTCGTCGAGCCCCCTCCGGCCTTCCTCCCTCAGCCCTCACCAAGTAATTCCACCGCCTCCTCAAGGACTTCCTCTCGCATGTCTTGGCGCTGCCCCCAGGCCAGCTATGGCAGCGCGACGCGGGAGCGTGCTCCCTTTTATGCTGCCCCGGGGCATGGTGACTGCTGCGTTGCCGGGTGCTGGCACTGTGACACGGGGGTGACGGGGCCCCCCCTGTGCAGCCCCGCCCGCCGGCCCTCCGCCCAGCATCCTTCCCAGGAAGGCCTTTGGGCTGCTGGCCCCGAGGCACTCCCTGGGCCCAGGAGCCTCAGGGGGCTGTCCCTGCCCTTGCTGGCCATGCCCTGGGCACAGCTGCTGGGCGTCCCGCTAAATACATCTGGACATTCAGACTACGTCGTGAAGGCTCTTTGTCCCATCTGCATTCCTTTGGTTGTGGGGATGCCAGAGGTGAAAGCAAGGCTTTTGCTTCCCTCGGCGTGAACTGGGCAGAGACGGAGAGCACGTGCAGGATGGCCTCGCCGTTCCTGACCCATGCACCAAGGGACATTTGCTACTCCCCTGCTTATGGGGAGGTCTTCTTCTGGGAAAGAAGTCCCAAATCCTTTTCTCTTCTTGACCATCTTTTTCCTTGCACTCAAGAGCTTTTCTCCTCCCTTGGCCTTCACCCTCCATACCTTTCCGGAAAGTGACGGCAGCCCTCTCAGCCTTTGCCTTGCTCCTGCTAGTCGTCTTCACCTCAGCTAGAGAGTCCGGAAGGATCGCTGCAGGTCCCTTCCAACTCAGCCCTTCTCTTCTCTTCACCTCTAGTCTATTCCCTGCACTCACGATGAGGCGAATAACAGGGAGACCACTGTTTGCCTGAAATGCCAGGGGGTTTACAGCTCCAGAAACACTTTCGAGGACACAAATCAAAAAGGATACAAGTAGAAAGAGGATTTGATTTCAGTTGATTTGACTTGATTTTACTTCATTTTATTTTCTGTCTTGTTCTGTTGGTTTATGTTAGTTTAGTTTCGTTTCTTTCCTGTGATGTTATTGGATTTGATTTGATTCTATTTTCTTTGGGGTTATTTCTTATGATTTTATTTTATGTTGGTTTATCTTATTTTATTTGACCTTGCTTTACGCGTTTTTATTTTGGTTTGTTCTTTTATTATTTTGTTTCATTTTATTTGATCTTATTTTGGTTTAGGCTCTTTTAGGCTATTTTGCTGAATCTCTTTCAGAGCCGAGGCTCACAAGCATGAACACAATGCGCATGTGCAGCCAGGAGCAGGCTGATGTGTTCTTTAGTTTAGTTTGAAAAAGCATCCCTTGCAGTCTGGCAAAGGAAAGCTGCAGAAAGGAGCAGCAGGAAGACAGGCCAAGCAGTCCCTCGTTTCTCAACAGTGCAGAAGAACTTGAAGAAGGAGGATGGCTACCGACCACACACCGAAAAGCAGAAGGAGAGGAGGGGTGTGCTGCCCTGGGCTATTTTCACAAGTAGGACACGTGTCGATGACAAGCACCCCTTTTGCCTTCCAAAACTTGCTCCGCTGTGATGCTTGGCCAGGGAGGCATGAAAAGCGCTCTCCTGCCTGCCCTGCGCTTAGATCGCATGCAGGGAGAGCTGAAAAGCTGCAGCTCCGCATGGTGCAGCAAGCCTGCAGCCCTTCCAAGCACAGGCTGTTTTGCACAAGCAAGGACACCTCGGGAAACGGAGCCAAGGCAAGAGCAGAGCTCGCTCCTGCTCCAAACCTGCAATGGGCAAAAGAGCCAGGGAGCGCCAGGGCACGAGGGGCGCCTCGCAGGTGCAAGAGCAGCGGGCAAGAACTGAGCCCAAAGGGCCCAGAGGAGCCCTGACAAGGGGCTGCGCCCAATGCTACGCAGGAGAAGAAGCAACCCCCGGGGGCCACCCTGGGCGTCCGCCCCGGGAGTCTAGAAAGCGTC
Source organism: Platalea leucorodia (assembly GCF_965183815.1). Lineage (NCBI taxonomy): Eukaryota > Metazoa > Chordata > Aves > Pelecaniformes > Threskiornithidae > Platalea > Platalea leucorodia. Next base: position 18,788 of record NW_028121401.1, read on the forward strand.
CTCCCCCCGCATGCGGGGCACGAGGGCCACCTTCGTGGAGCAGGAGCAGCAGGCACCTAGCCAAAACGGCCCAAAGGAGCCCTGGCACGGGGCCGTGCTCAGTGCTGCAGAGGAAGGCAAAAAACCCCCGGGGACACTTGCTAGCCCACCGTGGGGGGAAAAAAAGCCTTCCTCCCCGCAGCTGCAGGGCACGAGAGGCCACCTTCGTGGTGCATGAGCAGCAGGCAGTAACCCAGCCAAAATGGCCCAGAGGAGCCCTGACAAGTGCTCATGCTCAATGCTGCAGAGGAAGGCAAAAAACCCCCGGGCACCACAGCCAATCTGCCCCGGGGCAAAATTCCTTCCTGACCCCAGCGTCGCCGGCCATGGGCTATTCCCTCAGCACGTGAGCAAGACCTGCCTCCTCGGCCCGCAGGCTGCTCACGCCTCCCAGGAGATGCCCAACCCCGATTCTCCCTCCACCTGCTGCCACCTCAGGGCCTTCCCAGAGGGGCAAAACGCCCCCGGCCTGATCCATCTGGGGGACAACGATCCTTCCGGCGCCTGGCAAGGCACCAGTGGCTGCTCCAAAGCACCGGCGCCCCCGCCAACATCTCTGCATCCCATTCCTCACGGCTGCTGACACTGGCTCCGCAGGGGATGAGGATGGCGAGCTCTGCAGTGCTCCTCAAGAAGGCATTCCCTTGCTCTTGCCACTGCTAGCCAGCTGAAAAGGCCAGCCAGCCTCACCAACCTCCAGCTGTTGGGGGTTCTTCTCGTCTCCAGCAGCCTCGTCGAGCCCCCTCCGGCCTTCCTCCCTCAGCCCTCACCAAGTAATTCCACCGCCTCCTCAAGGACTTCCTCTCGCATGTCTTGGCGCTGCCCCCAGGCCAGCTATGGCAGCGCGACGCGGGAGCGTGCTCCCTTTTATGCTGCCCCGGGGCATGGTGACTGCTGCATTGCCGGCTGCTGGCACTGTGACACGGGGGTGACGGGGCCCCCCCTGCGCAGCCCCGCCCGCCGGCCCTCCGCCCAGCATCCTTCCCAGGAAGGCCTTTGGGCTGCTGGCCCCGAGGCACTCCCTGGGCCCAGGAGCCTCAGGGGGCTGTCCCTGCCCTTGCTGGCCATGCCCTGGGCACAGCTGCTGGGCGTCCCGCTAAATACATCTGGACATTCAGACTACGTCGTCAAGGCTGTTTGTCCCATCTGCATTCCTTTGGTTGTGGGGATGCCAGAGGTGAAAGCAAGGCTTTTGCTTCCCTCGGCGTGAACTGGGCAGAGACGGAGAGCACGTGCAGGATGGCCTCGCCGTTCCTGACCCATGCACCAAGGGACATTTGCTACTCCCCTGCTTATGCTGAGGTCTTCTTCTGGGAAAGAAGTCCCAAATCCTTTTCTCTTCTTGACCATCTTTTTCCTTGCACTCAAGAGCTTTTCTCCTCCCTTGGCCTTCACCCTCCATACCTTTCCGGAAAGTGACGGCAGCCCTCTCAGCCTTTGCCTTGCTCCTGCTAGTCGTCTTCACCTCAGCTAGAGAGTCCGGAAGGATCGCTGCAGGTCCCTTCCAACTCAACCCTTCTCTTCTCTTCACGTCTAGTCTATTCCCTGCACTCACGATGAGGCGAATAACAAGGAGACCACTATTTGCCTGAAATGCCAGGGGGTTTACAGCTCCAGAAACACTTTCGAGGACACAAATCAAAAAGGGTACAAGTAGAAAGAGGATTTGATTTCATTTGATTTGACTTTATTTTACTGTATTTTATTTTCTGTCTTGCTATGTTGGTTTATGTTAGTTTAGTTTCGTTTCTTTCCTGTGATGTTATTGGATTTGATTTGATTCTATTTTCTTTGGGGTTATTTCTTATGATTTTATTTTATGTTGGTTTATCTTATTTTATTTGACCTTGCTTTACGCGTTTTTGTTTCGGTTTGTTCTTTTATTATTTTATTTCATTGTATTTGGTCTTATTTTGGTTTAGGCTCTTTTAGGCTATTTTGCTGAATCTCTTTCAGAGCCGAGGCTCACAAGCATGAACACAATGCGCATGTGCAGCCAGGAGCAGGCTGATGTGTTCTTTAGTTTAGTTTGAAAAAGCATCCCTTGCAGTCTGGCAAAGGAAAGCTGCAGAAAGGAGCAGCAGGAAGACAGGCCGAGCAGTCCCTCGTTTCTCAACAGTGCAGAAGAACTTGAAGAAGGAGGATGGCTACCGACCACACACCGAAAAGCAGCAGAAGAGGAGGGGTGTGCTGCCCTGGGCTATTTTCACAAGTAGGACACGTGTCGATGACAAGCACCCCTTTTGCCTTCCAAAACTTGCTCCGCTGTGCTGCTTGGCCAGGGAGGCATGAAAAGCGCTCTCCTGCCTGCCCTGCGCTTGCATCGCATGCAGGGGGAGCTGAAAAGCTGCAGCTCCGCATGGTGCAGCAAGCCTGCAGCCCTTCCAAGCACAGGCTGTTTTGCACAAGCAAGGACACCTCGGGAAACGGAGCCAAGGCAAGAGCAGAGCTCGCTCCTGCTCCAAACCTGCAATGGGCAAAAGAGCCAGGGAGCGCCAGGGCACGAGGGGCGCCTCGCAGGTGCAAGAGCAGCGGGCAAGAACTGAGCCCAAAGGGCCCAGAGGAGCCCTGACAAGGGGCTGCGCCCAATGCTACGCAGGAGAAGAAGCAACCCCCGGGGGCCACCCTGGGCGTCCGCCCCGGGAGTCTAGAAAGCGTCCTCCCCCCGCATGCGGGGCACGAGGGCCACCTTCGTGGAGCAGGAGCAGCAGGCACCTAGCCAAAACGGCCCAAAGGAGCCCTGGCACGGGGCCGTGCTCAGTGCTGCAGAGGAAGGCAAAAAACCCCCGGGGACACTTGCTAGCCCACCGTGGGGGGAAAAAAAGCCTTCCTCCCCGCAGCTGCAGGGCACGAGAGGCCACCTTCGTGGTGCATGAGCAGCAGGCAGTAACCCAGCCAAAATGGCCCAGAGGAGCCCTGACAAGTGCTCATGCTCAATGCTGCAGAGGAAGGCAAAAAACCCCCGGGCACCACAGCCACTCTGCCCCGGGGGAAAATGCCTTCCTGACCCCAGCGTCGCCGGCCATGGGCTATTCCCTGAGCACGTGAGCAAGACCTGCCTCCTCGGCCCGCAGGCTGCTCACGCCTCCCAGGAGATGCCCAGCCCCGATTCTCCCTCCACCTGCTGCCACCTCAGGGGCTTCCCAGAGGGGCAAAACGCCCCCGGCCTGATCCATCTGGGGGACAACGATCCTTCCGGCGCCTGGCAAGGCACCAGTGGCTGCTCCAAAGCACCGGCGCCCCCGCCAACATCTCTGCATCCCATTCCTCACGGCTGCTGACACTGGCTCCGCAGGGGATGAGGATGGCGAGCTCTGCAGTGCTCCTCAAGAAGGCATTCCCTTGCTCTTGCCACTGCTAGCCAGCTGAAAAGGCCAGCCAGCCTCACCAACCTCCAGCTGTTGGGGGTTCTTCTCGTCTCCAGCAGCCTCGTCGAGCCCCCTCCGGCCTTCCTCCCTCAGCCCTCACCAAGTAATTCCACCGCCTCCTCAAGGACTTCCTCTCGCATGTCTTGGCGCTGCCCCCAGGCCAGCTATGGCAGCGCGACGCGGGAGCGTGCTCCCTTTTATGCTGCCCCGGGGCATGGTGACTGCTGCGTTGCCGGGTGCTGGCACTGTGACACGGGGGTGACGGGGCCCCCCCTGCGCAGCCCCGCCCGCCGGCCCTCCGCCCAGCATCCTTCCCAGGAAGGCCTTTGGGCTGCTGGCCCCGAGGCAGTCCCTGGGCCCAGGAGCCTCAGGGGGCTGTCCCTGCCCTTGCTGGCCATGCCCTGGGCACAGCTGCTGGGCGTCCCGCTAAATACATCTGGACATTCAGACTACGTCGTCAAGGCTGTTTGTCCCATCTGCATTCCTTTGGTTGTGGGGATGCCAGAGGTGAAAGCAAGGCTTTTGCTTCCCTCGGCATGAACTGGGCAGAGACGGAGAGCACGTGCAGGATGGCCTCGCCGTTCCTGACCCATGCACCAAGGGACATTTGCTACTCCCCTGCTTATGCTGAGGTCTTCTTCTGGGAAAGAAGTCCCAAATCCTTTTCTCTTCTTGACCATCTTTTTCCTTGCACTCAAGAGCTTTTCTCCTCCCTTGGCCTTCACCCTCCATACCTTTCCTGAAAGTGACGGCAGCCCTCTCAGCCTTTGCCTTGCTCCTGCTAGTCGTCTTCACCTCAGCTAGAGAGTCCGGAAGGATCGCTGCAGGTCCCTTCCAACTCAGCCCTTCTCTTCTCTTCACCTCTAGTCTATTCCCTGCACTCACGATGAGGCGAATAACAAGGAGACCACTGTTTGCCTGAAATGCCAGGGGGTTTACAGCTCCAGAAACACTTTCGAGGACACAAATCAAAAAGGGTACAAGTAGAAAGAGGATTTGATTTCAGTTGATTTGACTTGATTTTACTTCATTTTATTTTCTGTCTTGTTAGGTTGGTTTATGTTAGTTTAGTTTCGTTTCTTTCCTGTGATGTTATTGGATTTGATTTGATTCTCTTTTCTTTGGGGTTATTTCTTATGATTTTATTTTATGTTGGTTTATCTTATTTTATTTGACCTTGCTTTACGCGTTTTTATTTCGGTTTGTTCTTTTATTATTTTATTTCATTGTATTTGGTCTTATTTTGGTTTAGGCTCTTTTAGGCTATTTTGCTGAATCTCTTTCAGAGCCGAGGCTCACAAGCATGAACACAATGCGCATGTGCAGCCAGGAGCAGGCTGATGTGTTCTTTAGTTTAGTTTGAAAAAGCATCCCTTGCAGTCTGGCAAAGGAAAGCTGCAGAAAGGAGCAGCAGGAAGACAGGCCAAGCAGTCCCTCGTTTCTCAACAGTGCAGAAGAACTTGAAGAAGGAGGATGGCTACCGACCACACACCGAAAAGCAGAAGAAGAGGAGGGGTGTGCTGCCCTGGGCTATTTTCACAAGTAGGACACGTGTCGATGACAAGCACCCCTTTTGCCTTCCAAAACTTGCTCCGCTGTGATGCTTGGCCAGGGAGGCATGAAAAGCGCTCTCCTGCCTGCCCTGCGCTTGCATCGCATGCAGGGGGAGCTGAAAAGCTGCAGCTCCGCATGGTGCAGCAAGCCTGCAGCCCTTCCAAGCACAGGCTGTTTTGCACAAGCAAGGACACCTCGGGAAACGGAGCCAAGGCAAGAGCAGAGCTCGCTCCTGCTCCAAACCTGCAATGGGCAAAAGAGCCAGGGAGCGCCAGGGCACGAGGGGCGCCTCGCAGGTGCAAGAGCAGCGGGCAAGAACTGAGCCCAAAGGGCCCAGAGGAGCCCTGACAAGGGGCTGCGCCCAATGCTACGCAGGAGAAGAAGCAACCCCCGGGGGCCACCCTGGGCGTCCGCCCCGGGAGTCTAGAAAGCGTCCTCCCCCCGCATGCGGGGCACGAGGGCCACCTTCGTGGAGCAGGAGCAGCAGGCACCTAGCCAAAACGGCCCAAAGGAGCCCTGGCACGGGGCCGTGCTCAGTGCTGCAGAGGAAGGCAAAAAACCCCCGGGGACACTTGCTAGCCCACCGTGGGGGGAAAAAAAGCCTTCCTCCCCGCAGCTGCAGGGCACGAGAGGCCACCTTCGTGGTGCATGAGCAGCAGGCAGTAACCCAGCCAAAATGGCCCAGAGGAGCCCTGACAAGTGCTCATGCTCAATGCTGCAGAGGAAGGCAAAAAACCCCCGGGCACCACAGCCACTCTGCCCCGGGGGAAAATGCCTTCCTGACCCCAGCGTCGCCGGCCATGGGCTATTCCCTCAGCACGTGAGCAAGACCTGCCTCCTCGGCCCGCAGGCTGCTCACGCCTCCCAGGAGATGCCCAACCCCGATTCTCCCTCCACCTGCTGCCACCTCAGGGCCTTCCCAGAGGGGCAAAACGCCCCCGGCCTGATCCATCTGGGGGGCAACGATCCTTCCGGCGCCTGGCAAGGCACCAGTGGCTGCTCCAAAGCACCGGCACCCCCGCCAACATCTCTGCATCCCATTCCTCACGGCTGCTGACACTGGCTCCGCAGGGGATGAGGATGGCGAGCTCTGCAGTGCTCCTCAAGAAGGCATTCCCTTGCTCTTGCCACTGCTAGCCAGCTGAAAAGGCCAGCCAGCCTCACCAACCTCCAGCTGTTGGGGGTTCTTCTCGTCTCCAGCAGCCTCGTCGAGCCCCCTCCGGCCTTCCTCCCTCAGCCCTCACCAAGTAATTCCACCGCCTCCTCAAGGACTTCCTCTCGCATGTCTTGGCGCTGCCCCCAGGCCAGCTATGGCAGCGCGACGCGGGAGCGTGCTCCCTTTTATGCTGCCCCGGGGCATGGTGACTGCTGCGTTGCCGGGTGCTGGCACTGTGACACGGGGGTGACGGGGCCCCCCCTGTGCAGCCCCGCCCGCCGGCCCTCCGCCCAGCATCCTTCCCAGGAAGGCCTTTGGGCTGCTGGCCCCGAGGCACTCCCTGGGCCCAGGAGCCTCAGGGGGCTGTCCCTGCCCTTGCTGGCCATGCCCTGGGCACAGCTGCTGGGCGTCCCGCTAAATACATCTGGACATTCAGACTACGTCGTGAAGGCTCTTTGTCCCATCTGCATTCCTTTGGTTGTGGGGATGCCAGAGGTGAAAGCAAGGCTTTTGCTTCCCTCGGCGTGAACTGGGCAGAGACGGAGAGCACGTGCAGGATGGCCTCGCCGTTCCTGACCCATGCACCAAGGGACATTTGCTACTCCCCTGCTTATGGGGAGGTCTTCTTCTGGGAAAGAAGTCCCAAATCCTTTTCTCTTCTTGACCATCTTTTTCCTTGCACTCAAGAGCTTTTCTCCTCCCTTGGCCTTCACCCTCCATACCTTTCCGGAAAGTGACGGCAGCCCTCTCAGCCTTTGCCTTGCTCCTGCTAGTCGTCTTCACCTCAGCTAGAGAGTCCGGAAGGATCGCTGCAGGTCCCTTCCAACTCAGCCCTTCTCTTCTCTTCACTTGTGTTCTATTCCCTGCACTCACGATGAGGCGAATAACAGGGAGACCACTGTTTGCCTGAAATGCCAGGGGGTTTACAGCTCCAGAAACACTTTCGAGGACACAAATCAAAAAGGATACAAGTAGAAAGAGGATTTGATTTCAGTTGATTTGACTTGATTTTACTTCATTTTATTTTCTGTCTTGTTCTGTTGGTTTATGTTAGTTTAGTTTCGTTTCTTTCCTGTGATGTTATTGGATTTGATTTGATTCTATTTTCTTTGGGGTTATTTCTTATGATTTTATTTTATGTTGGTTTATCTTATTTTATTTGACCTTGCTTTACGCGTTTTTATTTTGGTTTGTTCTTTTATTATTTTGTTTCATTTTATTTGATCTTATTTTGGTTTAGGCTCTTTTAGGCTATTTTGCTGAATCTCTTTCAGAGCCGAGGCTCACAAGCATGAACACAATGCGCATGTGCAGCCAGGAGCAGGCTGATGTGTTCTTTAGTTTAGTTTGAAAAAGCATCCCTTGCAGTCTGGCAAAGGAAAGCTGCAGAAAGGAGCAGCAGGAAGACAGGCCAAGCAGTCCCTCGTTTCTCAACAGTGCAGAAGAACTTGAAGAAGGAGGATGGCTACCGACCACACACCGAAAAGCAGAAGAAGAGGAGGGGTGTGCTGCCCTGGGCTATTTTCACAAGTAGGACACGTGTCGATGACAAGCACCCCTTTTGCCTTCCAAAACTTGCTCCGCTGTGATGCTTGGCCAGGGAGGCATGAAAAGCGCTCTCCTGCCTGCCCTGCGCTTGCATCGCATGCAGGGGGAGCTGAAAAGCTGCAGCTCCGCATGGTGCAGCAAGCCTGCAGCCCTTCCAAGCACAGGCTGTTTTGCACAAGCAAGGACACCTCGGGAAACGGAGCCAAGGCAAGAGCAGAGCTCGCTCCTGCTCCAAACCTGCAATGGGCAAAAGAGCCAGGGAGCGCCAGGGCACGAGGGGCGCCTCGCAGGTGCAAGAGCAGCGGGCAAGAACTGAGCCCAAAGGGCCCAGAGGAGCCCTGACAAGGGGCTGCGCCCAATGCTACGCAGGAGAAGAAGCAACCCCCGGGGGCCACCCTGGGCGTCCGCCCCGGGAGTCTAGAAAGCGTCCTCCCCCCGCATGCGGGGCACGAGGGCCACCTTCGTGGAGCAGGAGCAGCAGGCACCTAGCCAAAACGGCCCAAAGGAGCCCTGGCACGGGGCCGTGCTCAGTGCTGCAGAGGAAGGCAAAAAACCCCCGGGGACACTTGCTAGCCCACCGTGGGGGGAAAAAAAGCCTTCCTCCCCGCAGCTGCAGGGCACGAGAGGCCACCTTCGTGGTGCATGAGCAGCAGGCAGTAACCCAGCCAAAATGGCCCAGAGGAGCCCTGACAAGTGCTCATGCTCAATGCTGCAGAGGAAGGCAAAAAACCCCCGGGCACCACAGCCACTCTGCCCCGGGGGAAAATGCCTTCCTGACCCCAGCGTCGCCGGCCATGGGCTATTCCCTGAGCACGTGAGCAAGACCTGCCTCCTCGGCCCGCAGGCTGCTCACGCCTCCCAGGAGATGCCCAACCCCGATTCTCCCTCCACCTGCTGCCACCTCAGGGCCTTCCCAGAGGGGCAAAACGCCCCCGGCCTGATCCATCTGGGGGGCAACGATCCTTCCGGCGCCTGGCAAGGCACCAGTGGCTGCTCCAAAGCACCGGCACCCCCGCCAACATCTCTGCATCCCATTCCTCACGGCTGCTGACACTGGCTCCGCAGGGGATGAGGATGGCGAGCTCTGCAGTGCTCCTCAAGAAGGCATTCCCTTGCTCTTGCCACTGCTAGCCAGCTGAAAAGGCCAGCCAGCCTCACCAACCTCCAGCTGTTGGGGGTTCTTCTCGTCTCCAGCAGCCTCGTCGAGCCCCCTCCGGCCTTCCTCCCTCAGCCCTCACCAAGTAATTCCACCGCCTCCTCAAGGACTTCCTCTCGCATGTCTTGGCGCTGCCCCCAGGCCAGCTATGGCAGCGCGACGCGGGAGCGTGCTCCCTTTTATGCTGCCCCGGGGCATGGTGACTGCTGCGTTGCCGGGTGCTGGCACTGTGACACGGGGGTGACGGGGCCCCCCCTGTGCAGCCCCGCCCGCCGGCCCTCCGCCCAGCATCCTTCCCAGGAAGGCCTTTGGGCTGCTGGCCCCGAGGCACTCCCTGGGCCCAGGAGCCTCAGGGGGCTGTCCCTGCCCTTGCTGGCCATGCCCTGGGCACAGCTGCTGGGCGTCCCGCTAAATACATCTGGACATTCAGACTACGTCGTGAAGGCTCTTTGTCCCATCTGCATTCCTTTGGTTGTGGGGATGCCAGAGGTGAAAGCAAGGCTTTTGCTTCCCTCGGCGTGAACTGGGCAGAGACGGAGAGCACGTGCAGGATGGCCTCGCCGTTCCTGACCCATGCACCAAGGGACATTTGCTACTCCCCTGCTTATGGGGAGGTCTTCTTCTGGGAAAGAAGTCCCAAATCCTTTTCTCTTCTTGACCATCTTTTTCCTTGCACTCAAGAGCTTTTCTCCTCCCTTGGCCTTCACCCTCCATACCTTTCCGGAAAGTGACGGCAGCCCTCTCAGCCTTTGCCTTGCTCCTGCTAGTCGTCTTCACCTCAGCTAGAGAGTCCGGAAGGATCGCTGCAGGTCCCTTCCAACTCAGCCCTTCTCTTCTCTTCACTTGTGTTCTATTCCCTGCACTCACGATGAGGCGAATAACAGGGAGACCACTGTTTGCCTGAAATGCCAGGGGGTTTACAGCTCCAGAAACACTTTCGAGGACACAAATCAAAAAGGATACAAGTAGAAAGAGGATTTGATTTCAGTTGATTTGACTTGATTTTACTTCATTTTATTTTCTGTCTTGTTCTGTTGGTTTATGTTAGTTTAGTTTCGTTTCTTTCCTGTGATGTTATTGGATTTGATTTGATTCTATTTTCTTTGGGGTTATTTCTTATGATTTTATTTTATGTTGGTTTATCTTATTTTATTTGACCTTGCTTTACGCGTTTTTATTTTGGTTTGTTCTTTTATTATTTTGTTTCATTTTATTTGATCTTATTTTGGTTTAGGCTCTTTTAGGCTATTTTGCTGAATCTCTTTCAGAGCCGAGGCTCACAAGCATGAACACAATGCGCATGTGCAGCCAGGAGCAGGCTGATGTGTTCTTTAGTTTAGTTTGAAAAAGCATCCCTTGCAGTCTGGCAAAGGAAAGCTGCAGAAAGGAGCAGCAGGAAGACAGGCCAAGCAGTCCCTCGTTTCTCAACAGTGCAGAAGAACTTGAAGAAGGAGGATGGCTACCGACCACACACCGAAAAGCAGAAGGAGAGGAGGGGTGTGCTGCCCTGGGCTATTTTCACAAGTAGGACACGTGTCGATGACAAGCACCCCTTTTGCCTTCCAAAACTTGCTCCGCTGTGATGCTTGGCCAGGGAGGCATGAAAAGCGCTCTCCTGCCTGCCCTGCGCTTAGATCGCATGCAGGGAGAGCTGAAAAGCTGCAGCTCCGCATGGTGCAGCAAGCCTGCAGCCCTTCCAAGCACAGGCTGTTTTGCACAAGCAAGGACACCTCGGGAAACGGAGCCAAGGCAAGAGCAGAGCTCGCTCCTGCTCCAAACCTGCAATGGGCAAAAGAGCCAGGGAGCGCCAGGGCACGAGGGGCGCCTCGCAGGTGCAAGAGCAGCGGGCAAGAACTGAGCCCAAAGGGCCCAGAGGAGCCCTGACAAGGGGCTGCGCCCAATGCTACGCAGGAGAAGAAGCAACCCCCGAGGGCCACCCTGGGCGTCCGCCCCGGGAGTCTAGAAAGCGTCCTCCCCCCGCATGCGGGGCACGAGGGCCACCTTCGTGGAGCAGGAGCAGCAGGCACCTAGCCAAAACGGCCCAAAGGAGCCCTGGCACGGGGCCGTGCTCAGTGCTGCAGAGGAAGGCAAAAAACCCCCGGGGACACTTGCTAGCCCACCGTGGGGGGAAAAAAAGCCTTCCTCCCCGCAGCTGCAGGGCACGAGAGGCCACCTTCGTGGTGCATGAGCAGCAGGCAGTAACCCAGCCAAAATGGCCCAGAGGAGCCCTGACAAGTGCTCATGCTCAATGCTGCAGAGGAAGGCAAAAAACCCCCGGGCACCACAGCCAATCTGCCCCGGGGCAAAATTCCTTCCTGACCCCAGCGTCGCCGGCCATGGGCTATTCCCTCAGCACGTGAGCAAGACCTGCCTCCTCGGCCCGCAGGCTGCTCACGCCTCCCAGGAGATGCCCAACCCCGATTCTCCCTCCACCTGCTGCCACCTCAGGGCCTTCCCAGAGGGGCAAAATGCCCCCGGCCTGATCCATCTGGGGGGCAACGATCCTTCCGGCGCCTGGCAAGGCACCAGTGGCTGCTCCAAAGCACCGGCACCCCCGCCAACATCTCTGCATCCCATTCCTCACGGCTGCTGACACTGGCTCCGCAGGGGATGAGGATGGCGAGCTCTGCAGTGCTCCTCAAGAAGGCATTCCCTTGCTCTTGCCACTGCTAGCCAGCTGAAAAGGCCAGCCAGCCTCACCAACCTCCAGCTGTTGGGGGTTCTTCTCGTCTCCAGCAGCCTCGTCGAGCCCCCTCCGGCCTTCCTCCCTCAGCCCTCACCAAGTAATTCCACCGCCTCCTCAAGGACTTCCTCTCGCATGTCTTGGCGCTGCCCCCAGGCCAGCTATGGCAGCGCGACGCGGGAGCGTGCTCCCTTTTATGCTGCCCCGGGGCATGGTGACTGCTGCGTTGCCGGGTGCTGGCACTGTGACACGGGGGTGACGGGGCCCCCCCTGTGCAGCCCCGCCCGCCGGCCCTCCGCCCAGCATCCTTCCCAGGAAGGCCTTTGGGCTGCTGGCCCCGAGGCAGCCCCTGGGCCCAGGAGCCTCAGGGGGCTGTCCCTGCCCTTGCTGGCCATGCCCTGGGCACAGCTGCTGGGCGTCCCGCTAAATACATCTGGACATTCAGACTACGTCGTCAAGGCTGTTTGTCCCATCTGCATTCCTTTGGTTGTGGGGATGCCAGAGGTGAAAGCAAGGCTTTTGCTTCCCTCGGCGTGAACTGGGCAGAGACGGAGAGCACGTGCAGGATGGCCTCGCCGTTCCTGACCCGTGCACCAAGGCACATTTGCTACTCCCCTGCTTATGCTGAGGTCTTCTTCTGGGAAAGAAGTCCCAAATCCTTTTCTCTTCTTGACCATCTTTTTCCTTGCACTCAAGAGCTTTTCTCCTCCCTTGGCCTTCACCCTCCATACCTTTCCGGAAAGTGACGGCAGCCCTCTCAGCCTTTGCCTTGCTCCTGCTAGTCGTCTTCACCTCAGCTAGAGAGTCCGGAAGGATCGCTGCAGGTCCCTTCCAACTCAGCCCTTCTCTTCTCTTCACTTGTGTTCTATTCCCTGCACTCACGATGAGGCGAATAACAAGGAGACCACTGTTTGCCTGAAATGCCAGGGGGTTTACAGCTCCAGAAACACTTTCGAGGACACAAATCAAAAAGGGTACAAGTAGAAAGAGGATTTGATTTCATTTGATTTGACTTTATTTTACTGTATTTTATTTTCTGTCTTGCTATGTTGGTTTATGTTAGTTTAGTTTCGTTTCTTTCCTGTGATGTTATTGGATTTGATTTGATTCTCTTTTCTTTGGGGTTATTTCTTATGATTTTATTTTATGTTGGTTTATCTTATTTTATTTGACCTTGCTTTACGCGTTTTTATTTCGGTTTGTTCTTTTATTATTTTATTTCATTGTATTTGGTCTTATTTTGGTTTAGGCTCTTTTAGGCTATTTTGCTGAATCTCTTTCAGAGCCGAGGCTCACAAGCATGAACACAATGCGCATGTGCAGCCAGGAGCAGGCTGATGTGTTCTTTAGTTTAGTTTGAAAAAGCATGCCTTGCAGTCTGGCAAAGGAAAGCTGCAGAAAGGAGCAGCAGGAAGACAGGCCAAGCAGTCCCTCGTTTCTCAACAGTGCAGAAGAACTTGAAGAAGGAGGATGGCTACCGACCACACACCGAAAAGCAGAAGAAGAGGAGGGGTGTGCTGCCCTGGGCTATTTTCACAAGTAGGACACGTGTCGATGACAAGCACCCCTTTTGCCTTCCAAAACTTGCTCCGCTGTGCTGCTTGGCCAGGGAGGCATGAAAAGCGCTCTCCTGCCTGCCCTGCGCTTGCATCGCATGCAGGGGGAGCTGAAAAGCTGCAGCTCCGCATGGTGCAGCAAGCCTGCAGCCCTTCCAAGCACAGGCTGTTTTGCACAAGCAAGGACACCTCGGGAAACGGAGCCAAGGCAAGAGCAGAGCTCGCTCCTGCTCCAAACCTGCAATGGGCAAAAGAGCCAGGGAGCGCCAGGGCACGAGGGGCGCCTCGCAGGTGCAAGAGCAGCGGGCAAGAACTGAGCCCAAAGGGCCCAGAGGAGCCCTGACAAGGGGCTGCGCCCAATGCTACGCAGGAGAAGAAGCAACCCCCGGGGGCCACCCTGGGCGTGCGCCCCGGGAGTCTAGAAAGCGTCCTCCCCCCGCATGCGGGGCACGAGGGCCACCTTCGTGGAGCAGGAGCAGCAGGCACCTAGCCAAAACGGCCCAAAGGAGCCCTGGCACGGGGCCGTGCTCAGTGCTGCAGAGGAAGGCAAAAAACCCCCGGGGACACTTGCTAGCCCACCGTGGGGGGAAAAAAAGCCTTCCTCCCCGCAGCTGCAGGGCACGAGAGGCCACCTTCGTGGTGCATGAGCAGCAGGCAGTAACCCAGCCAAAATGGCCCAGAGGAGCCCTGACAAGTGCTCATGCTCAATGCTGCAGAGGAAGGCAAAAAACCCCCGGGCACCACAGCCACTCTGCCCCGGGGCAAAATTCCTTCCTGACCCCAGCGTCGCCGGCCATGGGCTATTCCCTCAGCACGTGAGCAAGACCTGCCTCCTCGGCCCGCAGGCTGCTCACGCCTCCCAGGAGATGCCCAACCCCGATTCTCCCTCCACCTGCTGCCACCTCAGGGCCTTCCCAGAGGGGCAAAACGCCCCCGGCCTGATCCATCTGGGGGACAACGATCCTTCCGGCGCCTGGCAAGGCACCAGTGGCTGCTCCAAAGCACCGGCGCCCCCGCCAACATCTCTGCATCCCATTCCTCACGGCTGCTGACACTGGCTCCGCAGGGGATGAGGATGGCGAGCTCTGCAGTGCTCCTCAAGAAGGCATTCCCTTGCTCTTGCCACTGCTAGCCAGCTGAAAAGGCCAGCCAGCCTCACCAACCTCCAGCTGTTGGGGGTTCTTCTCGTCTCCAGCAGCCTCGTCGAGCCCCCTCCGGCCTTCCTCCCTCAGCCCTCACCAAGTAATTCCACCGCCTCCTCAAGGACTTCCTCTCGCATGTCTTGGCGCTGCCCCCAGGCCAGCTATGGCAGCGCGACGCGGGAGCGTGCTCCCTTTTATGCTGCCCCGGGGCATGGTGACTGCTGCATTGCCGGCTGCTGGCACTGTGACACGGGGGTGACGGGGCCCCCCCTGCGCAGCCCCGCCCGCCGGCCCTCCGCCCAGCATCCTTCCCAGGAAGGCCTTTGGGCTGCTGGCCCCGAGGCACTCCCTGGGCCCAGGAGCCTCAGGGGGCTGTCCCTGCCCTTGCTGGCCATGCCCTGGGCACAGCTGCTGGGCGTCCCGCTAAATACATCTGGACATTCAGACTACGTCGTCAAGGCTGTTTGTCCCATCTGCATTCCTTTGGTTGTGGGGATGCCAGAGGTGAAAGCAAGGCTTTTGCTTCCCTCGGCGTGAACTGGGCAGAGACGGAGAGCACGTGCAGGATGGCCTCGCCGTTCCTGACCCATGCACCAAGGCACATTTGCTACTCCCCTGCTTATGCTGAGGTCTTCTTCTGGGAAAGAAGTCCCAAATCCTTTTCTCTTCTTGACCATCTTTTTCCTTGCACTCAAGAGATTTTCTCCTCCCTTGGCCTTCACCCTCCATACCTTTCCGGAAAGTGACGGCAGCCCTCTCAGCCTTTGCCTTGCTCCTGCTAGTCGTCTTCACCTCAGCTAGAGAGTCCGGAAGGATCGCTGCAGGTCCCTTCCAACTCAACCCTTCTCTTCTCTTCACGTCTAGTCTATTCCCTGCACTCACGATGAGGCGAATAACAAGGAGACCACTATTTGCCTGAAATGCCAGGGGGTTTACAGCTCCAGAAACACTTTCGAGGACACAAATCAAAAAGGGTACAAGTAGAAAGAGGATTTGATTTCATTTGATTTGACTTTATTTTACTGTATTTTATTTTCTGTCTTGCTATGTTGGTTTATGTTAGTTTAGTTTCGTTTCTTTCCTGTGATGTTATTGGATTTGATTTGATTCTATTTTCTTTGGGGTTATTTCTTATGATTTTATTTTATGTTGGTTTATCTTATTTTATTTGACCTTGCTTTACGCGTTTTTGTTTCGGTTTGTTCTTTTATTATTTTATTTCATTGTATTTGGTCTTATTTTGGTTTAGGCTCTTTTAGGCTATTTTGCTGAATCTCTTTCAGAGCCGAGGCTCACAAGCATGAACACAATGCGCATGTGCAGCCAGGAGCAGGCTGATGTGTTCTTTAGTTTAGTTTGAAAAAGCATCCCTTGCAGTCTGGCAAAGGAAAGCTGCAGAAAGGAGCAGCAGGAAGACAGGCCGAGCAGTCCCTCGTTTCTCAACAGTGCAGAAGAACTTGAAGAAGGAGGATGGCTACCGACCACACACCGAAAAGCAGCAGAAGAGGAGGGGTGTGCTGCCCTGGGCTATTTTCACAAGTAGGACACGTGTCGATGACAAGCACCCCTTTTGCCTTCCAAAACTTGCTCCGCTGTGATGCTTGGCCAGGGAGGCATGAAAAGCGCTCTCCTGCCTGCCCTGCGCTTGCATCGCATGCAGGGGGAGCTGAAAAGCTGCAGCTCCGCATGGTGCAGCAAGCCTGCAGCCCTTCCAAGCACAGGCTGTTTTGCACAAGCAAGGACACCTCGGGAAACGGAGCCAAGGCAAGAGCAGAGCTCGCTCCTGCTCCAAACCTGCAATGGGCAAAAGAGCCAGGGAGCGCCAGGGCACGAGGGGCGCCTCGCAGGTGCAAGAGCAGCGGGCAAGAACTGAGCCCAAAGGGCCCAGAGGAGCCCTGACAAGGGGCTGCGCCCAATGCTACGCAGGAGAAGAAGCAACCCCCGGGGGCCACCCTGGGCGTCCGCCCCGGGAGTCTAGAAAGCGTCCTCCCCCCGCATGCGGGGCACGAGGGCCACCTTCGTGGAGCAGGAGCAGCAGGCACCTAGCCAAAACGGCCCAAAGGAGCCCTGGCACGGGGCCGTGCTCAGTGCTGCAGAGGAAGGCAAAAAACCCCCGGGGACACTTGCTAGCCCACCGTGGGGGGAAAAAAAGCCTTCCTCCCCGCAGCTGCAGGGCACGAGAGGCCACCTTCGTGGTGCATGAGCAGCAGGCAGTAACCCAGCCAAAATGGCCCAGAGGAGCCCTGACAAGTGCTCATGCTCAATGCTGCAGAGGAAGGCAAAAAACCCCCGGGCACCACAGCCACTCTGCCCCGGGGGAAAATGCCTTCCTGACCCCAGCGTCGCCGGCCATGGGCTATTCCCTGAGCACGTGAGCAAGACCTGCCTCCTCGGCCCGCAGGCTGCTCACGCCTCCCAGCAGATGCCCAACCCCGATTCTCCCTCCACCTGCTGCCACCTCAGGGCCTTCCCAGAGGGGCAAAACGCCCCCGGCCTGATCCATCTGGGGGGCAACGATCCTTCCGGCGCCTGGCAAGGCACCAGTGGCTGCTCCAAAGCACCGGCACCCCCGCCAACATCTCTGCATCCCATTCCTCACGGCTGCTGACACTGGCTCCGCAGGGGATGAGGATGGCGAGCTCTGCAGTGCTCCTCAAGAAGGCATTCCCTTGCTCTTGCCACTGCTAGCCAGCTGAAAAGGCCAGCCAGCCTCACCAACCTCCAGCTGTTGGGGGTTCTTCTCGTCTCCAGCAGCCTCGTCGAGCCCCCTCCGGCCTTCCTCCCTCAGCCCTCACCAAGTAATTCCACCGCCTCCTCAAGGACTTCCTCTCGCATGTCTTGGCGCTGCCCCCAGGCCAGCTATGGCAGCGCGACGCGGGAGCGTGCTCCCTTTTATGCTGCCCCGGGGCATGGTGACTGCTGCGTTGCCGGCTGCTGGCACTGTGACACGGGGGTGACGGGGCCCCCCCTGTGCAGCCCCGCCCGCCGGCCCTCCGCCCAGCATCCTTCCCAGGAAGGCCTTTGGGCTGCTGGCCCCGAGGCACTCCCTGGGCCCAGGAGCCTCAGGGGGCTGTCCCTGCCCTTGCTGGCCATGCCCTGGGCACAGCTGCTGGGCGTCCCGCTAAATACATCTGGACATTCAGACTACGTCGTGAAGGCTCTTTGTCCCATCTGCATTCCTTTGGTTGTGGGGATGCCAGAGGTGAAAGCAAGGCTTTTGCTTCCCTCGGCGTGAACTGGGCAGAGACGGAGAGCACGTGCAGGATGGCCTCGCCGTTCCTGACCCATGCACCAAGGGACATTTGCTACTCCCCTGCTTATGGGGAGGTCTTCTTCTGGGAAAGAAGTCCCAAATCCTTTTCTCTTCTTGACCATCTTTTTCCTTGCACTCAAGAGCTTTTCTCCTCCCTTGGCCTTCACCCTCCATACCTTTCCGGAAAGTGACGGCAGCCCTCTCAGCCTTTGCCTTGCTCCTGCTAGTCGTCTTCACCTCAGCTAGAGAGTCCGGAAGGATCGCTGCAGGTCCCTTCCAACTCAGCCCTTCTCTTCTCTTCACCTCTAGTCTATTCCCTGCACTCACGATGAGGCGAATAACAGGGAGACCACTGTTTGCCTGAAATGCCAGGGGGTTTACAGCTCCAGAAACACTTTCGAGGACACAAATCAAAAAGGATACAAGTAGAAAGAGGATTTGATTTCAGTTGATTTGACTTGATTTTACTTCATTTTATTTTCTGTCTTGTTCTGTTGGTTTATGTTAGTTTAGTTTCGTTTCTTTCCTGTGATGTTATTGGATTTGATTTGATTCTATTTTCTTTGGGGTTATTTCTTATGATTTTATTTTATGTTGGTTTATCTTATTTTATTTGACCTTGCTTTACGCGTTTTTATTTTGGTTTGTTCTTTTATTATTTTGTTTCATTTTATTTGATCTTATTTTGGTTTAGGCTCTTTTAGGCTATTTTGCTGAATCTCTTTCAGAGCCGAGGCTCACAAGCATGAACACAATGCGCATGTGCAGCCAGGAGCAGGCTGATGTGTTCTTTAGTTTAGTTTGAAAAAGCATGCCTTGCAGTCTGGCAAAGGAAAGCTGCAGAAAGGAGCAGCAGGAAGACAGGCCAAGCAGTCCCTCGTTTCTCAACAGTGCAGAAGAACTTGAAGAAGGAGGATGGCTACCGACCACACACCGAAAAGCAGAAGGAGAGGAGGGGTGTGCTGCCCTGGGCTATTTTCACAAGTAGGACACGTGTCGATGACAAGCACCCCTTTTGCCTTCCAAAACTTGCTCCGCTGTGATGCTTGGCCAGGGAGGCATGAAAAGCGCTCTCCTGCCTGCCCTGCGCTTAGATCGCATGCAGGGAGAGCTGAAAAGCTGCAGCTCCGCATGGTGCAGCAAGCCTGCAGCCCTTCCAAGCACAGGCTGTTTTGCACAAGCAAGGACACCTCGGGAAACGGAGCCAAGGCAAGAGCAGAGCTCGCTCCTGCTCCAAACCTGCAATGGGCAAAAGAGCCAGGGAGCGCCAGGGCACGAGGGGCGCCTCGCAGGTGCAAGAGCAGCGGGCAAGAACTGAGCCCAAAGGGCCCAGAGGAGCCCTGACAAGGGGCTGCGCCCAATGCTACGCAGGAGAAGAAGCAACCCCCGAGGGCCACCCTGGGCGTCCGTCCCGGGAGTCTAGAAAGCGTCCTCCCCCCGCATGCGGGGCACGAGGGCCACCTTCGTGGAGCAGGAGCAGCAGGCACCTAGCCAAAACGGCCCAAAGGAGCCCTGGCACGGGGCCGTGCTCAGTGCTGCAGAGGAAGGCAAAAAACCCCCGGGGACACTTGCTAGCCCACCGTGGGGGGAAAAAAAGCCTTCCTCCCCGCAGCTGCAGGGCACGAGAGGCCACCTTCGTGGTGCATGAGCAGCAGGCAGTAACCCAGCCAAAATGGCCCAGAGGAGCCCTGACAAGTGCTCATGCTCAATGCTGCAGAGGAAGGCAAAAAACCCCCGGGCACCACAGCCAATCTGCCCCGGGGCAAAATTCCTTCCTGACCCCAGCGTCGCCGGCCATGGGCTATTCCCTCAGCACGTGAGCAAGACCTGCCTCCTCGGCCCGCAGGCTGCTCACGCCTCCCAGGAGATGCCCAACCCCGATTCTCCCTCCACCTGCTGCCACCTCAGGGCCTTCCCAGAGGGGCAAAACGCCCCCGGCCTGATCCATCTGGGGGGCAACGATCCTTCCGGCGCCTGGCAAGGCACCAGTGGCTGCTCCAAAGCACCGGCACCCCCGCCAACATCTCTGCATCCCATTCCTCACGGCTGCTGACACTGGCTCCGCAGGGGATGAGGATGGCGAGCTCTGCAGTGCTCCTCAAGAAGGCATTCCCTTGCTCTTGCCACTGCTAGCCAGCTGAAAAGGCCAGCCAGCCTCACCAACCTCCAGCTGTTGGGGGTTCTTCTCGTCTCCAGCAGCCTCGTCGAGCCCCCTCCGGCCTTCCTCCCTCAGCCCTCACCAAGTAATTCCACCGCCTCCTCAAGGACTTCCTCTCGCATGTCTTGGCGCTGCCCCCAGGCCAGCTATGGCAGCGCGACGCGGGAGCGTGCTCCCTTTTATGCTGCCCCGGGGCATGGTGACTGCTGCGTTGCCGGGTGCTGGCACTGTGACACGGGGGTGACGGGGCCCCCCCTGCGCAGCCCCGCCCGCCGGCCCTCCGCCCAGCATCCTTCCCAGGAAGGCCTTTGGGCTGCTGGCCCCGAGGCAGTCCCTGGGCCCAGGAGCCGCAGGGGGCTGTCCCTGCCCTTGCTGGCCATGCCCTGGGCACAGCTGCTGGGCGTCCCGCTAAATACATCTGGACATTCAGACTACGTCGTCAAGGCTGTTTGTCCCATCTGCATTCCTTTGGTTGTGGGGATGCCAGAGGTGAAAGCAAGGCTTTTGCTTCCCTCGGCGTGAACTGGGCAGAGACGGAGAGCACGTGCAGGATGGCCTCGCCGTTCCTGACCCGTGCACCAAGGCACATTTGCTACTCCCCTGCTTATGCTGAGGTCTTCTTCTGGGAAAGAAGTCCCAAATCCTTTTCTCTTCTTGACCATCTTTTTCCTTGCACTCAAGAGCTTTTCTCCTCCCTTGGCCTTCACCCTCAATCCCTTTCCGGAAAGTGACGGCAGCCCTCTCAGCCTTTGCCTTGCTCCTGCTAGTCGTCTTCACCTCAGCTAGAGAGTCCGGAAGGATCGCTGCAGGTCCCTTCCAACTCAGCCCTTCTCTTCTCTTCACTTGTGTTCTATTCCCTGCACTCACGATGAGGCGAATAACAAGGAGACCACTGTTTGCCTGAAATGCCAGGGGGTTTACAGCTCCAGAAACACTTTCGAGGACACAAATCAAAAAGGGTACAAGTAGAAAGAGGATTTGATTTCATTTGATTTGACTTTATTTTACTGTATTTTATTTTCTGTCTTGCTATGTTGGTTTATGTTAGTTTAGTTTCGTTTCTTTCCTGTGATGTTATTGGATTTGATTTGATTCTCTTTTCTTTGGGGTTATTTCTTATGATTTTATTTTATGTTGGTTTATCTTATTTTATTTGACCTTGCTTTACGCGTTTTTATTTCGGTTTGTTCTTTTATTATTTTATTTCATTGTATTTGGTCTTATTTTGGTTTAGGCTCTTTTAGGCTATTTTGCTGAATCTCTTTCAGAGCCGAGGCTCACAAGCATGAACACAATGCGCATGTGCAGCCAGGAGCAGGCTGATGTGTTCTTTAGTTTAGTTTGAAAAAGCATGCCTTGCAGTCTGGCAAAGCAAAGCTGCAGAAAGGAGCAGCAGGAAGACAGGCCAAGCAGTCCCTCGTTTCTCAACAGTGCAGAAGAACTTGAAGAAGGAGGATGGCTACCGACCACACACCGAAAAGCAGAAGGAGAGGAGGGGTGTGCTGCCCTGGGCTATTTTCACAAGTAGGACACGTGTCGATGACAAGCACCCCTTTTGCCTTCCAAAACTTGCTCCGCTGTGCTGCTTGGCCAGGGAGGCATGAAAAGCGCTCTCCTGCCTGCCCTGCGCTTAGATCGCATGCAGGGAGAGCTGAAAAGCTGCAGCTCCGCATGGTGCAGCAAGCCTGCAGCCCTTCCAAGCACAGGCTGTTTTGCACAAGCAAGGACACCTCGGGAAACGCAGCCAAGGCAAGAGCAGAGCTCGCTCCTGCTCCAAACCTGCAATGGGCAAAAGAGCCAGGGAGCGCCAGGGCACGAGGGGCGCCTCGCAGGTGCAAGAGCAGCGGGCAAGAACTGAGCCCAAAGGGCCCAGAGGAGCCCTGACAAGGGGCTGCGCCCAATGCTACGCAGGAGAAGAAGCAACCCCCGAGGGCCACCCTGGGCGTCCGCCCCGGGAGTCTAGAAAGCGTCCTCCCCCCGCATGCGGGGCACGAGGGCCACCTTCGTGGAGCAGGAGCAGCAGGCACCTAGCCAAAACGGCCCAAAGGAGCCCTGGCACGGGGCCGTGCTCAGTGCTGCAGAGGAAGGCAAAAAACCCCCGGGGACACTTGCTAGCCCACCGTGGGGGGAAAAAAAGCCTTCCTCCCCGCAGCTGCAGGGCACGAGAGGCCACCTTCGTGGTGCATGAGCAGCAGGCAGTAACCCAGCCAAAATGGCCCAGAGGAGCCCTGACAAGTGCTCATGCTCAATGCTGCAGAGGAAGGCAAAAAACCCCCGGGCACCACAGCCAATCTGCCCCGGGGCAAAATTCCTTCCTGACCCCAGCGTCGCCGGCCATGGGCTATTCCCTCAGCACGTGAGCAAGACCTGCCTCCTCGGCCCGCAGGCTGCTCACGCCTCCCAGGAGATGCCCAACCCCGATTCTCCCTCCACCTGCTGCCACCTCAGGGCCTTCCCAGAGGGGCAAAACGCCCCCGGCCTGATCCATCTGGGGGGCAACGATCCTTCCGGCGCCTGGCAAGGCACCAGTGGCTGCTCCAAAGCACCGGCACCCCCGCCAACATCTCTGCATCCCATTCCTCACGGCTGCTGACACTGGCTCCGCAGGGGATGAGGATGGCGAGCTCTGCAGTGCTCCTCAAGAAGGCATTCCCTTGCTCTTGCCACTGCTAGCCAGCTGAAAAGGCCAGCCAGCCTCACCAACCTCCAGCTGTTGGGGGTTCTTCTCGTCTCCAGCAGCCTCGTCGAGCCCCCTCCGGCCTTCCTCCCTCAGCCCTCACCAAGTAATTCCACCGCCTCCTCAAGGACTTCCTCTCGCATGTCTTGGCGCTGCCCCCAGGCCAGCTATGGCAGCGCGACGCGGGAGCGTGCTCCCTTTTATGCTGCCCCGGGGCATGGTGACTGCTGCGTTGCCGGCTGCTGGCACTGTGACACGGGGGTGACAGGGCCCCCCCTGCGCAGCCCCGCCCGCCGGCCCTCCGCCCAGCATCCTTCCCAGGAAGGCCTTTGGGCTGCTGGCCCCGAGGCAGTCCCTGGGCCCAGGAGCCGCAGGGGGCTGTCCCTGCCCTTGCTGGCCATGCCCTGGGCACAGCTGCTGGGCGTCCCGCTAAATACATCTGGACATTCAGACTACGTCGTCAAGGCTGTTTGTCCCATCTGCATTCCTTTGGTTGTGGGGATGCCAGAGGTGAAAGCAAGGCTTTTGCTTCCCTCGGCGTGAACTGGGCAGAGACGGAGAGCACGTGCAGGATGGCCTCGCCGTTCCTGACCCGTGCACCAAGGCACATTTGCTACTCCCCTGCTTATGCTGAGGTCTTCTTCTGGGAAAGAAGTCCCAAATCCTTTTCTCTTCTTGACCATCTTTTTCCTTGCACTCAAGAGCTTTTCTCCTCCCTTGGCCTTCACCCTCCATACCTTTCCGGAAAGTGACGGCAGCCCTCTCAGCCTTTGCCTTGCTCCTGCTAGTCGTCTTCACCTCAGCTAGAGAGTCCGGAAGGATCGCTGCAGGTCCCTTCCAACTCAGCCCTTCTCTTCTCTTCACTTGTGTTCTATTCCCTGCACTCACGATGAGGCGAATAACAAGGAGACCACTGTTTGCCTGAAATGCCAGGGGGTTTACAGCTCCAGAAACACTTTCGAGGACACAAATCAAAAAGGGTACAAGTAGAAAGAGGATTTGATTTCATTTGATTTGACTTTATTTTACTGTATTTTATTTTCTGTCTTGCTATGTTGGTTTATGTTAGTTTAGTTTCGTTTCTTTCCTGTGATGTTATTGGATTTGATTTGATTCTCTTTTCTTTGGGGTTATTTCTTATGATTTTATTTTATGTTGGTTTATCTTATTTTATTTGACCTTGCTTTACGCGTTTTTATTTCGGTTTGTTCTTTTATTATTTTATTTCATTGTATTTGGTCTTATTTTGGTTTAGGCTCTTTTAGGCTATTTTGCTGAATCTCTTTCAGAGCCGAGGCTCACAAGCATGAACACAATGCGCATGTGCAGCCAGGAGCAGGCTGATGTGTTCTTTAGTTTAGTTTGAAAAAGCATGCCTTGCAGTCTGGCAAAGCAAAGCTGCAGAAAGGAGCAGCAGGAAGACAGGCCAAGCAGTCCCTCGTTTCTCAACAGTGCAGAAGAACTTGAAGAAGGAGGATGGCTACCGACCACACACCGAAAAGCAGAAGAAGAGGAGGGGTGTGCTGCCCTGGGCTATTTTCACAAGTAGGACACGTGTCGATGACAAGCACCCCTTTTGCCTTCCAAAACTTGCTCCGCTGTGATGCTTGGCCAGGGAGGCATGAAAAGCGCTCTCCTGCCTGCCCTGCGCTTGCATCGCATGCAGGGGGAGCTGAAAAGCTGCAGCTCCGCATGGTGCAGCAAGCCTGCAGCCCTTCCAAGCACAGGCTGTTTTGCACAAGCAAGGACACCTCGGGAAACGGAGCCAAGGCAAGAGCAGAGCTCGCTCCTGCTCCAAACCTGCAATGGGCAAAAGAGCCAGGGAGCGCCAGGGCACGAGGGGCGCCTCGCAGGTGCAAGAGCAGCGGGCAAGAACTGAGCCCAAAGGGCCCAGAGGAGCCCTGACAAGGGGCTGCGCCCAATGCTACGCAGGAGAAGAAGCAACCCCCGGGGGCCACCCTGGGCGTCCGCCCCGGGAGTCTAGAAAGCGTCCTCCCCCCGCATGCGGGGCACGAGGGCCACCTTCGTGGAGCAGGAGCAGCAGGCACCTAGCCAAAACGGCCCAAAGGAGCCCTGGCACGGGGCCGTGCTCAGTGCTGCAGAGGAAGGCAAAAAACCCCCGGGGACACTTGCTAGCCCACCGTGGGGGGAAAAAAAGCCTTCCTCCCCGCAGCTGCAGGGCACGAGAGGCCACCTTCGTGGTGCATGAGCAGCAGGCAGTAACCCAGCCAAAATGGCCCAGAGGAGCCCTGACAAGTGCTCATGCTCAATGCTGCAGAGGAAGGCAAAAAACCCCCGGGCACCACAGCCAATCTGCCCCGGGGCAAAATTCCTTCCTGACCCCAGCGTCGCCGGCCATGGGCTATTCCCTCAGCACGTGAGCAAGACCTGCCTCCTCGGCCCGCAGGCTGCTCACGCCTCCCAGGAGATGCCCAACCCCGATTCTCCCTCCACCTGCTGCCACCTCAGGGGCTTCCCAGAGGGGCAAAACGCCCCCGGCCTGATCCATCTGGGGGGCAACGATCCTTCCGGCGCCTGGCAAGGCACCAGTGGCTGCTCCAAAGCACCGGCGCCCCCGCCAACATCTCTGCATCCCATTCCTCACGGCTGCTGACACTGGCTCCGCAGGGGATGAGGATGGCGAGCTCTGCAGTGCTCCTCAAGAAGGCATTCCCTTGCTCTTGCCACTGCTAGCCAGCTGAAAAGGCCAGCCAGCCTCACCAACCTCCAGCTGTTGGGGGTTCTTCTCGTCTCCAGCAGCCTCGTCGAGCCCCCTCCGGCCTTCCTCCCTCAGCCCTCACCAAGTAATTCCACCGCCTCCTCAAGGACTTCCTCTCGCATGTCTTGGCGCTGCCCCCAGGCCAGCTATGGCAGCGCGACGCGGGAGCGTGCTCCCTTTTATGCTGCCCCGGGGCATGGTGACTGCTGCGTTGCCGGCTGCTGGCACTGTGACACGGGGGTGACGGGGCCCCCCCTGCGCAGCCCCGCCCGCCGGCCCTCCGCCCAGCATCCTTCCCAGGAAGGCCTTTGGGCTGCTGGCCCCGAGGCACTCCCTGGGCCCAGGAGCCTCAGGGGGCTGTCCCTGCCCTTGCTGGCCATGCCCTGGGCACAGCTGCTGGGCGTCCCGCTAAATACATCTGGACATTCAGACTACGTCGTCAAGGCTGTTTGTCCCATCTGCATTCCTTTGGTTGTGGGGATGCCAGAGGTGAAAGCAAGGCTTTTGCTTCCCTCGGCGTGAACTGGGCAGAGACGGAGAGCACGTGCAGGATGGCCTCGCCGTTCCTGACCCATGCACCAAGGCACATTTGCTACTCCCCTGCTTATGCTGAGGTCTTCTTCTGGGAAAGAAGTCCCAAATCCTTTTCTCTTCTTGACCATCTTTTTCCTTGCACTCAAGAGCTTTTCTCCTCCCTTGGCCTTCACCCTCCATACCTTTCCGGAAAGTGACGGCAGCCCTCTCAGCCTTTGCCTTGCTCCTGCTAGTCGTCTTCACCTCAGCTAGAGAGTCCGGAAGGATCGCTGCAGGTCCCTTCCAACTCAACCCTTCTCTTCTCTTCACGTCTAGTCTATTCCCTGCACTCACGATGAGGCGAATAACAAGGAGACCACTATTTGCCTGAAATGCCAGGGGGTTTACAGCTCCAGAAACACTTTCGAGGACACAAATCAAAAAGGGTACAAGTAGAAAGAGGATTTGATTTCATTTGATTTGACTTTATTTTACTGTATTTTATTTTCTGTCTTGCTATGTTGGTTTATGTTAGTTTAGTTTCGTTTCTTTCCTGTGATGTTATTGGATTTGATTTGATTCTATTTTCTTTGGGGTTATTTCTTATGATTTTATTTTATGTTGGTTTATCTTATTTTATTTGACCTTGCTTTACGCGTTTTTGTTTCGGTTTGTTCTTTTATTATTTTATTTCATTGTATTTGGTCTTATTTTGGTTTAGGCTCTTTTAGGCTATTTTGCTGAATCTCTTTCAGAGCCGAGGCTCACAAGCATGAACACAATGCGCATGTGCAGCCAGGAGCAGGCTGATGTGTTCTTTAGTTTAGTTTGAAAAAGCATCCCTTGCAGTCTGGCAAAGGAAAGCTGCAGAAAGGAGCAGCAGGAAGACAGGCCGAGCAGTCCCTCGTTTCTCAACAGTGCAGAAGAACTTGAAGAAGGAGGATGGCTACCGACCACACACCGAAAAGCAGCAGAAGAGGAGGGGTGTGCTGCCCTGGGCTATTTTCACAAGTAGGACACGTGTCGATGACAAGCACCCCTTTTGCCTTCCAAAACTTGCTCCGCTGTGCTGCTTGGCCAGGGAGGCATGAAAAGCGCTCTCCTGCCTGCCCTGCGCTTGCATCGCATGCAGGGGGAGCTGAAAAGCTGCAGCTCCGCATGGTGCAGCAAGCCTGCAGCCCTTCCAAGCACAGGCTGTTTTGCACAAGCAAGGACACCTCGGGAAACGGAGCCAAGGCAAGAGCAGAGCTCGCTCCTGCTCCAAACCTGCAATGGGCAAAAGAGCCAGGGAGCGCCAGGGCACGAGGGGCGCCTCGCAGGTGCAAGAGCAGCGGGCAAGAACTGAGCCCAAAGGGCCCAGAGGAGCCCTGACAAGGGGCTGCGCCCAATGCTACGCAGGAGAAGAAGCAACCCCCGGGGGCCACCCTGGGCGTCCGCCCCGGGAGTCTAGAAAGCGTCCTCCCCCCGCATGCGGGGCACGAGGGCCACCTTCGTGGAGCAGGAGCAGCAGGCACCTAGCCAAAACGGCCCAAAGGAGCCCTGGCACGGGGCCGTGCTCAGTGCTGCAGAGGAAGGCAAAAAACCCCCGGGGACACTTGCTAGCCCACCGTGGGGGGAAAAAAAGCCTTCCTCCCCGCAGCTGCAGGGCACGAGAGGCCACCTTCGTGGTGCATGAGCAGCAGGCAGTAACCCAGCCAAAATGGCCCAGAGGAGCCCTGACAAGTGCTCATGCTCAATGCTGCAGAGGAAGGCAAAAAACCCCCGGGCACCACAGCCAATCTGCCCCGGGGCAAAATTCCTTCCTGACCCCAGCGTCGCCGGCCATGGGCTATTCCCTCAGCACGTGAGCAAGACCTGCCTCCTCGGCCCGCAGGCTGCTCACGCCTCCCAGGAGATGCCCAACCCCGATTCTCCCTCCACCTGCTGCCACCTCAGGGGCTTCCCAGAGGGGCAAAACGCCCCCGGCCTGATCCATCTGGGGGGCAACGATCCTTCCGGCGCCTGGCAAGGCACCAGTGGCTGCTCCAAAGCACCGGCGCCCCCGCCAACATCTCTGCATCCCATTCCTCACGGCTGCTGACACTGGCTCCGCAGGGGATGAGGATGGCGAGCTCTGCAGTGCTCCTCAAGAAGGCATTCCCTTGCTCTTGCCACTGCTAGCCAGCTGAAAAGGCCAGCCAGCCTCACCAACCTCCAGCTGTTGGGGGTTCTTCTCGTCTCCAGCAGCCTCGTCGAGCCCCCTCCGGCCTTCCTCCCTCAGCCCTCACCAAGTAATTCCACCGCCTCCTCAAGGACTTCCTCTCGCATGTCTTGGCGCTGCCCCCAGGCCAGCTATGGCAGCGCGACGCGGGAGCGTGCTCCCTTTTATGCTGCCCCGGGGCATGGTGACTGCTGCGTTGCCGGGTGCTGGCACTGTGACACGGGGGTGACGGGGCCCCCCCTGCGCAGCCCCGCCCGCCGGCCCTCCGCCCAGCATCCTTCCCAGGAAGGCCTTTGGGCTGCTGGCCCCGAGGCACTCCCTGGGCCCAGGAGCCTCAGGGGGCTGTCCCTGCCCTTGCTGGCCATGCCCTGGGCACAGCTGCTGGGCGTCCCGCTAAATACATCTGGACATTCAGACTACGTCGTCAAGGCTGTTTGTCCCATCTGCATTCCTTTGGTTGTGGGGATGCCAGAGGTGAAAGCAAGGCTTTTGCTTCCCTCGGCGTGAACTGGGCAGAGACGGAGAGCACGTGCAGGATGGCCTCGCCGTTCCTGACCCATGCACCAAGGCACATTTGCTACTCCCCTGCTTATGCTGAGGTCTTCTTCTGGGAAAGAAGTCCCAAATCCTTTTCTCTTCTTGACCATCTTTTTCCTTGCACTCAAGAGCTTTTCTCCTCCCTTGGCCTTCACCCTCCATACCTTTCCGGAAAGTGACGGCAGCCCTCTCAGCCTTTGCCTTGCTCCTGCTAGTCGTCTTCACCTCAGCTAGAGAGTCCGGAAGGATCGCTGCAGGTCCCTTCCAACTCAACCCTTCTCTTCTCTTCACCTCTAGTCTATTCCCTGCACTCACGATGAGGCGAATAACAGGGAGACCACTGTTTGCCTGAAATGCCAGGGGGTTTACAGCTCCAGAAACACTTTCGAGGACACAAATCAAAAAGGATACAAGTAGAAAGAGGATTTGATTTCAGTTGATTTGACTTGATTTTACTTCATTTTATTTTCTGTCTTGTTAGGTTGGTTTATGTTAGTTTAGTTTCGTTTCTTTCCTGTGATGTTATTGGATTTGATTTGATTCTATTTTCTTTGGGGTTATTTCTTATGATTTTATTTTATGTTGGTTTATCTTATTTTATTTGACCTTGCTTTACGCGTTTTTGTTTCGGTTTGTTCTTTTATTATTTTATTTCATTGTATTTGGTCTTATTTTGGTTTAGGCTCTTTTAGGCTATTTTGCTGAATCTCTTTCAGAGCCGAGGCTCACAAGCATGAACACAATGCGCATGTGCAGCCAGGAGCAGGCTGATGTGTTCTTTAGTTTAGTTTGAAAAAGCATCCCTTGCAGTCTGGCAAAGGAAAGCTGCAGAAAGGAGCAGCAGGAAGACAGGCCAAGCAGTCCCTCGGTTCTCAACAGTGCAGAAGAACTTGAAGAAGGAGGATGGCTACCGACCACACACCGAAAAGCAGAAGAAGAGGAGGGGTGTGCTGCCCTGGGCTATTTTCACAAGTAGGACACGTGTCGATGACAAGCACCCCTTTTGCCTTCCAAAACTTGCTCCGCTGTGCTGCTTGGCCAGGGAGGCATGAAAAGCGCTCTCCTGCCTGCCCTGCGCTTGCATCGCATGCAGGGGGAGCTGAAAAGCTGCAGCTCCGCATGGTGCAGCAAGCCTGCAGCCCTTCCAAGCACAGGCTGTTTTGCACAAGCAAGGACACCTCGGGAAACGGAGCCAAGGCAAGAGCAGAGCTCGCTCCTGCTCCAAACCTGCAATGGGCAAAAGAGCCAGGGAGCGCCAGGGCACGAGGGGCGCCTCGCAGGTGCAAGAGCAGCGGGCAAGAACTGAGCCCAAAGGGCCCAGAGGAGCCCTGACAAGGGGCTGCGCCCAATGCTACGCAGGAGAAGAAGCAACCCCCGGGGGCCACCCTGGGCGTCCGCCCCGGGAGTCTAGAAAGCGTCCTCCCCCCGCATGCGGGGCACGAGGGCCACCTTCGTGGAGCAGGAGCAGCAGGCACCTAGCCAAAACGGCCCAAAGGAGCCCTGGCACGGGGCCGTGCTCAGTGCTGCAGAGGAAGGCAAAAAACCCCCGGGGACACTTGCTAGCCCACCGTGGGGGGAAAAAAAGCCTTCCTCCCCGCAGCTGCAGGGCACGAGAGGCCACCTTCGTGGTGCATGAGCAGCAGGCAGTAACCCAGCCAAAATGGCCCAGAGGAGCCCTGACAAGTGCTCATGCTCAATGCTGCAGAGGAAGGCAAAAAACCCCCGGGCACCACAGCCAATCTGCCCCGGGGCAAAATTCCTTCCTGACCCCAGCGTCGCCGGCCATGGGCTATTCCCTCAGCACGTGAGCAAGACCTGCCTCCTCGGCCCGCAGGCTGCTCACGCCTCCCAGGAGATGCCCAACCCCGATTCTCCCTCCACCTGCTGCCACCTCAGGGGCTTCCCAGAGGGGCAAAACGCCCCCGGCCTGATCCATCTGGGGGACAACGATCCTTCCGGCGCCTGGCAAGGCACCAGTGGCTGCTCCAAAGCACCGGCGCCCCCGCCAACATCTCTGCATCCCATTCCTCACGGCTGCTGACACTGGCTCCGCAGGGGATGAGGATGGCGAGCTCTGCAGTGCTCCTCAAGAAGGCATTCCCTTGCTCTTGCCACTGCTAGCCAGCTGAAAAGGCCAGCCAGCCTCACCAACCTCCAGCTGTTGGGGGTTCTTCTCGTCTCCAGCAGCCTCGTCGAGCCCCCTCCGGCCTTCCTCCCTCAGCCCTCACCAAGTAATTCCACCGCCTCCTCAAGGACTTCCTCTCGCATGTCTTGGCGCTGCCCCCAGGCCAGCTATGGCAGCGCGACGCGGGAGCGTGCTCCCTTTTATGCTGCCCCGGGGCATGGTGACTGCTGCGTTGCCGGGTGCTGGCACTGTGACACGGGGGTGACGGGGCCCCCCCTGCGCAGCCCCGCCCGCCGGCCCTCCGCCCAGCATCCTTCCCAGGAAGGCCTTTGGGCTGCTGGCCCCGAGGCAGTCCCTGGGCCCAGGAGCCTCAGGGGGCTGTCCCTGCCCTTGCTGGCCATGCCCTGGGCACAGCTGCTGGGCGTCCCGCTAAATACATCTGGACATTCAGACTACGTCGTCAAGGCTGTTTGTCCCATCTGCATTCCTTTGGTTGTGGGGATGCCAGAGGTGAAAGCAAGGCTTTTGCTTCCCTCGGCATGAACTGGGCAGAGACGGAGAGCACGTGCAGGATGGCCTCGCCGTTCCTGACCCATGCACCAAGGGACATTTGCTACTCCCCTGCTTATGCTGAGGTCTTCTTCTGGGAAAGAAGTCCCAAATCCTTTTCTCTTCTTGACCATCTTTTTCCTTGCACTCAAGAGCTTTTCTCCTCCCTTGGCCTTCACCCTCCATACCTTTCCTGAAAGTGACGGCAGCCCTCTCAGCCTTTGCCTTCCTCCTGCTAGTCGTCTTCACCTCAGCTAGAGAGTCCGGAAGGATCGCTGCAGGTCCCTTCCAACTCAACCCTTCTCTTCTCTTCACGTCTAGTCTATTCCCTGCACTCACGATGAGGCGAATAACAAGGAGACCACTATTTGCCTGAAATGCCAGGGGGTTTACAGCTCCAGAAACACTTTCGAGGACACAAATCAAAAAGGGTACAAGTAGAAAGAGGATTTGATTTCATTTGATTTGACTTTATTTTACTGTATTTTATTTTCTGTCTTGCTATGTTGGTTTATGTTAGTTTAGTTTCGTTTCTTTCCTGTGATGTTATTGGATTTGATTTGATTCTATTTTCTTTGGGGTTATTTCTTATTATTTTATTTTATGTTGGTTTATCTTATTTTATTTGACCTTGCTTTACGCGTTTTTGTTTCGGTTTGTTCTTTTATTATTTTATTTCATTGTATTTGGTCTTATTTTGGTTTAGGCTCTTTTAGGCTATTTTGCTGAATCTCTTTCAGAGCCGAGGCTCACAAGCATGAACACAATGCGCATGTGCAGCCAGGAGCAGGCTGATGTGTTCTTTAGTTTAGTTTGAAAAAGCATCCCTTGCAGTCTGGCAAAGGAAAGCTGCAGAAAGGAGCAGCAGGAAGACAGGCCGAGCAGTCCCTCGTTTCTCAACAGTGCAGAAGAACTTGAAGAAGGAGGATGGGTACCGACCACACACCGAAAAGCAGCAGAAGAGGAGGGGTGTGCTGCCCTGGGCTATTTTCACAAGTAGGACACGTGTCGATGACAAGCACCCCTTTTGCCTTCCAAAACTTGCTCCGCTGTGCTGCTTGGCCAGGGAGGCATGAAAAGCGCTCTCCTGCCTGCCCTGCGCTTGCATCGCATGCAGGGAGAGCTGAAAAGCTGCAGCTCCGCATGGTGCAGCAAGCCTGCAGCCCTTCCAAGCACAGGCTGTTTTGCACAAGCAAGGACACCTCGGGAAACGGAGCCAAGGCAAGAGCAGAGCTCGCTCCTGCTCCAAACCTGCAATGGGCAAAAGAGCCAGGGAGCGCCAGGGCACGAGGGGCGCCTCGCAGGTGCAAGAGCAGCGGGCAAGAACTGAGCCCAAAGGGCCCAGAGGAGCCCTGACAAGGGGCTGCGCTCAATGCTACGCAGGAGAAGAAGCAACCCCCGGGGGCCACCCTGGGCGTCTGCCCCGGGAGTCTAGAAAGCGTCCTCCCCCCACATGCGGGGCACGAGGGCCACCTTCGTGGAGCAGGAGCAGCAGGCACCTAGCCAAAACGGCCCAAAGGAGC
Organism: Platalea leucorodia; assembly: GCF_965183815.1. Taxonomy (NCBI): domain Eukaryota; kingdom Metazoa; phylum Chordata; class Aves; order Pelecaniformes; family Threskiornithidae; genus Platalea; species Platalea leucorodia. Next base: position 51,244 of record NW_028121401.1, read on the forward strand.
CCTGGCACGGGGCCGTGCTCAGTGCTGCAGAGGAAGGCAAAAAACCCCCGGGGACACTTGCTAGCCCACCGTGGGGGGAAAAAAAGCCTTCCTCCCCGCAGCTGCAGGGCACGAGAGGCCACCTTCGTGGTGCATGAGCAGCAGGCAGTAACCCAGCCAAAATGGCCCAGAGGAGCCCTGACAAGTGCTCATGCTCAATGCTGCAGAGGAAGGCAAAAAACCCCCGGGCACCAGAGCCACTCTGCCCCGGGGCAAAATTCCTTCCTGACCCCAGCGTCGCCGGCCATGGGCTATTCCCTGAGCACGTGAGCAAGACCTGCCTCCTCGGCCCACAGGCTGCTCACGCCTCCCAGGAGATGCCCAACCCCGATTCTCCCTCCACCTGCTGCCACCTCAGGGCCTTCCCAGAGGGGCAAAACGCCCCCGGCCTGATCCACCTGGGGGGCAACGATCCTTCCGGCGCCTGGCAAGGCACCAGTGGCTGCTCCAAAGCACCGGCACCCCCGCCAACATCTCTGCATCCCATTCCTCACGGCTGCTGACACTGGCTCCGCAGGGGATGAGGATGGCGAGCTCTGCAGTGCTCCTCAGGAAGGCATTCCCTTGCTCTTGCCACTGCTAGCCAGCTGAAAAGGCCAGCCAGCCTCACCAACCTCCAGCTGTGGGTGGTTCTTCTCGTCTCCAGCAGCCTCGTCGAGCCCCCTCCGGCCTTCCTCCCTCAGCCCTCGCCAAGTAATTCCACCGCCTCCTCAAGGACTTCCTCTCGCACGTCTTGGCGCTGCCCCCAGGCCAGCTATGGCAGCGCGACGCGGGAGCGTGCTCCCTTTTATGCTGCCCCGGGGCATGGTGACTGCTGCGTTGCCGGGTGCTGGCACTGTGACACGGGGGTGACGGGGCCCCCCCTGCGCAGCCCCGCCCGCCGGCCCTCCGCCCAGCATCCTTCCCAGGAAGGCCTTTGGGCTGCTGGCCCCGAGGCAGTCCCTGGGCCCAGGAGCCTCAGGGGGCTGTCCCTGCCCTTGCTGGCCATGCCCTGGGCACAGCTGCTGGGCATCCCGCTAAATACATCTGGACATTCAGACTATGTCGTCAAGGCTGTTTGTCCCATCTGCATTCCTTTGGTTGTGGGGATGCCAGAGGTGAAAGCAAGGCTTTTGCTTCCCTCGGCGTGAACTGGGCAGAGACGGAGAGCACGTGCAGGATGGCCTCGCCGTTCCTGACCCATGCACCAAGGCACATTTGCTACTCCCCTGCTTATGCTGAGGTCTTCTTCTGGGAAAGAAGTCCCAAATCCTTTTCTCTTCTTGACCATCTTTTTCCTTGCACTCAAGAGCTTTTCTCCTCCCTTGGCCTTCACCCTCCATACCTTTCCGGAAAGTGACGGCAGCCCTCTCAGCCTTTGCCTTGCTCCTGCTAGTCGTCTTCCCCTCAGCTAGAGAGTCCGGAAGGATCGCTGCAGGTCCCTTCCAACTCAACCCTTCTCTTCTCTTCACTTGTGTTCTATTCCCTGCACTCACGATGAGGCGAATAACAAGGAGACCACTGTTTGCCTGAAATGCCAGGGGGTTTACAGCTCCAGAAAAACTTTCGAGGACACAAATCAAAAAGGATACAAGTAGAAAGAGGATTTGATTTCATTTGATTTGACTTTCTTTTACTGTATTTTATTTTCTGTCTTGTTCTGTTGGTTTATGTTAGTTTAGTTTCGTTTCTTTCCTGTGATGTTATTGGATTTGATTTGATTCTATTTTCTTTGGGGTTATTTCTTATGATTTTATTTTATGTTGGTTTATCTTATTTTATTTGACCTTGCTTTACGCGTTTTTATTTTGGTTTGTTCTTTTATTATTTTGTTTCATTTTATTTGATCTTATTTTGGTTTAGGCTCTTTTAGGCTATTTTGCTGAATCTCTTTCAGAGCCGAGGCTCACAAGCATGAACACAATGCGCATGTGCAGCCAGGAGCAGGCTGATGTGTTCTTTAGTTTAGTTTGAAAAAGCATCCCTTGCAGTCTGGCAAAGCAAAGCTGCAGAAAGGAGCAGCAGGAAGACAGGCCAAGCAGTCCCTCGTTTCTCAACAGTGCAGAAGAACTTGAAGAAGGAGGATGGGTACCGACCACACACCGAAAAGCAGAAGGAGAGGAGGGGTGTGCTGCCCTGGGCTATTTTCACAAGTAGGACACGTGTCGATGACAAGCACCCCTTTTGCCTTCCAAAACTTGCTCCACTGCGCTTCTTGGCCAGGGAGGCATGAAAAGCGCTCTCCTGCCTGCCCTGCGCTTGCATCGCATGCAGGGAGAGCTGAAAAGCTGCAGCTCCGCATGGTGCAGCAAGCCTGCAGCCCTTCCAAGCACAGGCTGTTTTGCACAAGCAAGGACACCTCGGGAAACGGAGCCAAGGCAAGAGCAGAGCTCGCTCCTGCTCCAAACCTGCAATGGGCAAAAGAGCCAGGGAGCGCCAGGGCACGAGGGGCGCCTCGCAGGTGCAAGAGCAGCGGGCAAGAACTGAGCCCAAAGGGCCCAGAGGAGCCCTGACAAGGGGCTGCGCTCAATGCTACGCAGGAGAAGGAGCAACCCCCGGCGGCCACCCTGGGCGTCCGACCCGGGAGTCCAGAAAGCGTCCTCCCCCCGCATGCGAAGCACGAGGGCCAGCTCCGTGGAGCAGGAGCAGCAGGCATCTAGCCAAAACGGCCCAAAGGAGCCCTGGCACGGGGCCGTGCTCAGTGCTGCAGAGGAAGGCAAAAAACCCCCGGGGACACTTGCTAGCCCACCGTGGGGGGAAAAAAAGCCTTCCTCCCCGCAGCTGCAGGGCACGAGAGGCCACCTTCGTGGTGCATGAGCAGCAGGCAGTAACCCAGCCAAAATGGCCCAGAGGAGCCCTGACAAGTGCTCATGCTCAATGCTGCAGAGGAAGGCAAAAAACCCCCGGGCACCACAGCCAATCTGCCCCGGGGCAAAATTCCTTCCTGACCCCAGCGTCGCCGGCCATGGGCTATTCCCTCAGCACGTGAGCAAGACCTGCCTCCTCGGCCCGCAGGCTGCTCACGCCTCCCAGGAGATGCCCAACCCCGATTCTCCCTCCACCTGCTGCCACCTCAGGGGCTTCCCAGAGGGGCAAAACGCCCCCGGCCTGATCCATCTGGGGGACAACGATCCTTCCGGCGCCTGGCAAGGCACCAGTGGCTGCTCCAAAGCACCGGCGCCCCCGCCAACATCTCTGCATCCCATTCCTCACGGCTGCTGACACTGGCTCCGCAGGGGATGAGGATGGCGAGCTCTGCAGTGCTCCTCAAGAAGGCATTCCCTTGCTCTTGCCACTGCTAGCCAGCTGAAAAGGCCAGCCAGCCTCACCAACCTCCAGCTGTTGGGGGTTCTTCTCGTCTCCAGCAGCCTCGTCGAGCCCCCTCCGGCCTTCCTCCCTCAGCCCTCACCAAGTAATTCCACCGCCTCCTCAAGGACTTCCTCTCGCATGTCTTGGCGCTGCCCCCAGGCCAGCTATGGCAGCGCGACGCGGGAGCGTGCTCCCTTTTATGCTGCCCCGGGGCATGGTGACTGCTGCGTTGCCGGGTGCTGGCACTGTGACACGGGGGTGACGGGGCCCCCCCTGCGCAGCCCCGCCCGCCGGCCCTCCGCCCAGCATCCTTCCCAGGAAGGCCTTTGGGCTGCTGGCCCCGAGGCAGTCCCTGGGCCCAGGAGCCTCAGGGGGCTGTCCCTGCCCTTGCTGGCCATGCCCTGGGCACAGCTGCTGGGCGTCCCGCTAAATACATCTGGACATTCAGACTACGTCGTCAAGGCTGTTTGTCCCATCTGCATTCCTTTGGTTGTGGGGATGCCAGAGGTGAAAGCAAGGCTTTTGCTTCCCTCGGCATGAACTGGGCAGAGACGGAGAGCACGTGCAGGATGGCCTCGCCGTTCCTGACCCATGCACCAAGGGACATTTGCTACTCCCCTGCTTATGCTGAGGTCTTCTTCTGGGAAAGAAGTCCCAAATCCTTTTCTCTTCTTGACCATCTTTTTCCTTGCACTCAAGAGCTTTTCTCCTCCCTTGGCCTTCACCCTCCATACCTTTCCTGAAAGTGACGGCAGCCCTCTCAGCCTTTGCCTTCCTCCTGCTAGTCGTCTTCACCTCAGCTAGAGAGTCCGGAAGGATCGCTGCAGGTCCCTTCCAACTCAACCCTTCTCTTCTCTTCACGTCTAGTCTATTCCCTGCACTCACGATGAGGCGAATAACAAGGAGACCACTATTTGCCTGAAATGCCAGGGGGTTTACAGCTCCAGAAACACTTTCGAGGACACAAATCAAAAAGGGTACAAGTAGAAAGAGGATTTGATTTCATTTGATTTGACTTTATTTTACTGTATTTTATTTTCTGTCTTGCTATGTTGGTTTATGTTAGTTTAGTTTCGTTTCTTTCCTGTGATGTTATTGGATTTGATTTGATTCTATTTTCTTTGGGGTTATTTCTTATTATTTTATTTTATGTTGGTTTATCTTATTTTATTTGACCTTGCTTTACGCGTTTTTGTTTCGGTTTGTTCTTTTATTATTTTATTTCATTGTATTTGGTCTTATTTTGGTTTAGGCTCTTTTAGGCTATTTTGCTGAATCTCTTTCAGAGCCGAGGCTCACAAGCATGAACACAATGCGCATGTGCAGCCAGGAGCAGGCTGATGTGTTCTTTAGTTTAGTTTGAAAAAGCATCCCTTGCAGTCTGGCAAAGGAAAGCTGCAGAAAGGAGCAGCAGGAAGACAGGCCGAGCAGTCCCTCGTTTCTCAACAGTGCAGAAGAACTTGAAGAAGGAGGATGGGTACCGACCACACACCGAAAAGCAGCAGAAGAGGAGGGGTGTGCTGCCCTGGGCTATTTTCACAAGTAGGACACGTGTCGATGACAAGCACCCCTTTTGCCTTCCAAAACTTGCTCCGCTGTGCTGCTTGGCCAGGGAGGCATGAAAAGCGCTCTCCTGCCTGCCCTGCGCTTGCATCGCATGCAGGGAGAGCTGAAAAGCTGCAGCTCCGCATGGTGCAGCAAGCCTGCAGCCCTTCCAAGCACAGGCTGTTTTGCACAAGCAAGGACACCTCGGGAAACGGAGCCAAGGCAAGAGCAGAGCTCGCTCCTGCTCCAAACCTGCAATGGGCAAAAGAGCCAGGGAGCGCCAGGGCACGAGGGGCGCCTCGCAGGTGCAAGAGCAGCGGGCAAGAACTGAGCCCAAAGGGCCCAGAGGAGCCCTGACAAGGGGCTGCGCTCAATGCTACGCAGGAGAAGAAGCAACCCCCGGGGGCCACCCTGGGCGTCTGCCCCGGGAGTCTAGAAAGCGTCCTCCCCCCGCATGCGGGGCACGAGGGCCACCTTCGTGGAGCAGGAGCAGCAGGCACCTAGCCAAAACGGCCCAAAGGAGCCCTGGCACGGGGCCGTGCTCAGTGCTGCAGAGGAAGGCAAAAAACCCCCGGGGACACTTGCTAGCCCACCGTGGGGGGAAAAAAAGCCTTCCTCCCCGCAGCTGCAGGGCACGAGAGGCCACCTTCGTGGTGCATGAGCAGCAGGCAGTAACCCAGCCAAAATGGCCCAGAGGAGCCCTGACAAGTGCTCATGCTCAATGCTGCAGAGGAAGGCAAAAAACCCCCGGGCACCAGAGCCACTCTGCCCCGGGGCAAAATTCCTTCCTGACCCCAGCGTCGCCGGCCATGGGCTATTCCCTGAGCACGTGAGCAAGACCTGCCTCCTCGGCCCACAGGCTGCTCACGCCTCCCAGGAGATGCCCAACCCCGATTCTCCCTCCACCTGCTGCCACCTCAGGGCCTTCCCAGAGGGGCAAAACGCCCCCGGCCTGATCCACCTGGGGGGCAACGATCCTTCCGGCGCCTGGCAAGGCACCAGTGGCTGCTCCAAAGCACCGGCACCCCCGCCAACATCTCTGCATCCCATTCCTCACGGCTGCTGACACTGGCTCCGCAGGGGATGAGGATGGCGAGCTCTGCAGTGCTCCTCAGGAAGGCATTCCCTTGCTCTTGCCACTGCTAGCCAGCTGAAAAGGCCAGCCAGCCTCACCAACCTCCAGCTGTGGGTGGTTCTTCTCGTCTCCAGCAGCCTCGTCGAGCCCCCTCCGGCCTTCCTCCCTCAGCCCTCGCCAAGTAATTCCACCGCCTCCTCAAGGACTTCCTCTCGCACGTCTTGGCGCTGCCCCCAGGCCAGCTATGGCAGCGCGACGCGGGAGCGTGCTCCCTTTTATGCTGCCCCGGGGCATGGTGACTGCTGCGTTGCCGGGTGCTGGCACTGTGACACGGGGGTGACGGGGCCCCCCCTGCGCAGCCCCGCCCGCCGGCCCTCCGCCCAGCATCCTTCCCAGGAAGGCCTTTGGGCTGCTGGCCCCGAGGCAGTCCCTGGGCCCAGGAGCCTCAGGGGGCTGTCCCTGCCCTTGCTGGCCATGCCCTGGGCACAGCTGCTGGGCATCCCGCTAAATACATCTGGACATTCAGACTATGTCGTCAAGGCTGTTTGTCCCATCTGCATTCCTTTGGTTGTGGGGATGCCAGAGGTGAAAGCAAGGCTTTTGCTTCCCTCGGCGTGAACTGGGCAGAGACGGAGAGCACGTGCAGGATGGCCTCGCCGTTCCTGACCCATGCACCAAGGCACATTTGCTACTCCCCTGCTTATGCTGAGGTCTTCTTCTGGGAAAGAAGTCCCAAATCCTTTTCTCTTCTTGACCATCTTTTTCCTTGCACTCAAGAGCTTTTCTCCTCCCTTGGCCTTCACCCTCCATACCTTTCCGGAAAGTGACGGCAGCCCTCTCAGCCTTTGCCTTGCTCCTGCTAGTCGTCTTCCCCTCAGCTAGAGAGTCCGGAAGGATCGCTGCAGGTCCCTTCCAACTCAACCCTTCTCTTCTCTTCACTTGTGTTCTATTCCCTGCACTCACGATGAGGCGAATAACAAGGAGACCACTGTTTGCCTGAAATGCCAGGGGGTTTACAGCTCCAGAAAAACTTTCGAGGACACAAATCAAAAAGGATACAAGTAGAAAGAGGATTTGATTTCATTTGATTTGACTTTCTTTTACTGTATTTTATTTTCTGTCTTGTTCTGTTGGTTTATGTTAGTTTAGTTTCGTTTCTTTCCTGTGATGTTATTGGATTTGATTTGATTCTATTTTCTTTGGGGTTATTTCTTATGATTTTATTTTATGTTGGTTTATCTTATTTTATTTGACCTTGCTTTACGCGTTTTTATTTTGGTTTGTTCTTTTATTATTTTGTTTCATTTTATTTGATCTTATTTTGGTTTAGGCTCTTTTAGGCTATTTTGCTGAATCTCTTTCAGAGCCGAGGCTCACAAGCATGAACACAATGCGCATGTGCAGCCAGGAGCAGGCTGATGTGTTCTTTAGTTTAGTTTGAAAAAGCATCCCTTGCAGTCTGGCAAAGCAAAGCTGCAGAAAGGAGCAGCAGGAAGACAGGCCAAGCAGTCCCTCGTTTCTCAACAGTGCAGAAGAACTTGAAGAAGGAGGATGGCTACCGACCACACACCGAAAAGCAGAAGGAGAGGAGGGGTGTGCTGCCCTGGGCTATTTTCACAAGTAGGACACGTGTCGATGACAAGCACCCCTTTTGCCTTCCAAAACTTGCTCCACTGCGCTTCTTGGCCAGGGAGGCATGAAAAGCGCTCTCCTGCCTGCCCTGCGCTTGCATCGCATGCAGGGAGAGCTGAAAAGCTGCAGCTCCGCATGGTGCAGCAAGCCTGCAGCCCTTCCAAGCACAGGCTGTTTTGCACAAGCAAGGACACCTCGGGAAACGGAGCCAAGGCAAGAGCAGAGCTCGCTCCTGCTCCAAACCTGCAATGGGCAAAAGAGCCAGGGAGCGCCAGGGCACGAGGGGCGCCTCGCAGGTGCAAGAGCAGCGGGCAAGAACTGAGCCCAAAGGGCCCAGAGGAGCCCTGACAAGGGGCTGCGCTCAATGCTACGCAGGAGAAGGAGCAACCCCCGGCGGCCACCCTGGGCGTCCGACCCGGGAGTCCAGAAAGCGTCCTCCCCCCGCATGCGAAGCACGAGGGCCAGCTCCGTGGAGCAGGAGCAGCAGGCATCTAGCCAAAACGGCCCAAAGGAGCCCTGGCAAGGGGCCATGCTCAGTGCTGCAGAGGAAGGCAAAAAACCCCCGGGGACACTTGTTAGCCCACCGTGGGGGGAAAAAAGCCTTCCTCCCCGCAGCTGCAGGGCACGAGAGGCCACCTTCGTGGTGCAGGAGCAACAGGCAGTAACCCAGCCAAAATGGCCCAGAGGAGCCCTGACAAGTGCTCATGCTGAATGCTGCAGAGGAAGGCAAAAAACCCCCGGGCACCAGAGCCACTCTGCCCCGGGGCAAAATTCCTTCCTGACCCCAGCGTCGCCGGCCATGGGCTATTCCCTGAGCACGTGAGCAAGACCTGCCTCCTCGGCCCACAGGCTGCTCACGCCTCCCAGGAGATGCCCAACCCCGATTCTCCCTCCACCTGCTGCCACCTCAGGGCCTTCCCAGAGGGGCAAAACGCCCCCGGCCTGATCCACCTGGGGGGCAACGATCCTTCCGGCGCCTGGCAAGGCACCAGTGGCTGCTCCAAAGCACCGGCACCCCCGCCAACATCTCTGCATCCCATTCCTCACGGCTGCTGACACTGGCTCCGCAGGGGATGAGGATGGCGAGCTCTGCAGTGCTCCTCAGGAAGCCATTCCCTTGCTCTTGCCACTGCTAGCCAGCTGAAAAGGCCAGCCAGCCTCACCAACCTCCAGCTGTTGGGGGTTCTTCTCGTCTCCAGCAGCCTCGTCGAGCCCCCTCCGGCCTTCCTCCCTCAGCCCTCGCCAAGTAATTCCACCGCCTCCTCAAGGACTTCCTCTCGCACGTCTTGGCGCTGCCCCCAGGCCAGCTATGGCAGCGCGACGCGGGAGCGTGCTCCCTTTTATGCTGCCCCGGGGCATGGTGACTGCTGCGTTGCCGGGTGCTGGCACTGTGACACGGGGGTGACGGGGCCCCCCCTGCGCAGCCCCGCCCGCCAGCCCTCCGCCCAGCATCCTTCCCAGGAAGGCCTTTGGGCTGCTGGCCCCGAGGCAGCCCCTGGGCCCAGGAGCCTCAGGGGGCTGTCCCTGCCCTTGCTGGCCATGCCCTGGGCACAGCTGCTGGGCGTCCCGCTAAATACATCTGGACATTCAGACTACGTCGTCAAGGCTGTTTGTCCCATCTGCATTCCTTTGGTTGCGGGGATGCCAGAGGTGAAAGCAAGGCTTTTGCTTCCCTCGGCGTGAACTGGGCAGAGACGGAGAGCACGTGCAGGATGGCCTCGCCGTTCCTGACCCATGCACCAAGGCACATTTGCTACTCCCCTGCTTATGCTGAGGTCTTCTTCTGGGAAAGAAGTCCCAAATCCTTTTCTCTTCTTGACCATCTTTTTCCTTGCACTCAAGAGCTTTTCTCCTCCCTTGGCCTTCACCCTCAATCCCTTTCCGGAAAGTGACGGCAGCCCTCTCAGCCTTTGCCTTGCTCCTGCTAGTCGTCTTCACCTCAGCTAGAGAGTCCGGAAGGATCGCTGCAGGTCCCTTCCAACTCAGCCCTTCTCTTCTCTTCACCTCTAGTCTATTCCCTGCACTCACGATGAGGCGAATAACAAGGAGACCACTATTTGCCTGAAATGCCAGGGGGTTTACAGCTCCAGAAACACTTTCGAGGACACAAATCAAAAAGGATACAAGTAGAAAGAGGATTTGATTTCAGTTGATTTGACTTGATTTTACTTCATTTTATTTTCTGTCTTGTTAGGTTGGTTTACGTTAGTTTAGTTTCGTTTCTTTCCTGTGATGTTATTGGATTTGATTTGATTCTATTTTCTTTGGGGTTATTTCTTATGATTTTATTTTATGTTGGTTTATCTTATTTTATTTGACCTTGCTTTACGCGTTTTTATTTCGGTTTGTTCTTTTATTATTTTGTTTCATTTTATTTGGTCTTATTTTGGTTTAGGCTCTTTTAGGCTATTTTGCTGAATCTCTTTCAGAGCCGAGGCTCACAAGCATGAACACAATGCGCATGTGCAGCCAGGAGCAGGCTGATGTGTTCTTTAGTTTAGTTTGAAAAAGCATCCCTTGCAGTCTGGCAAAGGAAAGCTGCAGAAAGGAGCAGCAGGAAGACAGGCCAAGCAGTCCCTCGTTTCTCAACAGTGCAGAAGAACTTGAAGAAGGAGGATGGGGACCGACCACACAGCGAAAAGCAGCAGAAGAGGAGGGGTGTGCTGCCCTGGGCTATTTTCACAAGTAGGACACGTGTCGATGACAAGCACCCCTTTTGCCTTCCAAAACTTGCTCCGCTGTGCTGCTTGGCCAGGGAGGCATGAAAAGCGCTCTCCTGCCTGCCCTGCGCTTGCATCGCATGCAGGGGGAGCTGAAAAGCTGCAGCTCCGCATGGTGCAGCAAGCCTGCAGCCCTTCCAAGCACAGGCTGTTTTGCACAAGCAAGGACACCTCGGGAAACGGAGCCAAGGCAAGAGCAGAGCTCGCTCCTGCTCCAAACCTGCAATGGGCAAAAGAGCCAGGGAGCGCCAGGGCACGAGGGGCGCCTCGCAGGTGCAAGAGCAGCGGGCAAGAACTGAGCCCAAAGGGCCCAGAGGAGCCCTGACAAGGGGCTGCGCTCAATGCTACGCAGGAGAAGAAGCAACCCCCGGGGGCCACCCTGGGCGTCCGCCCCGGGAGTCTAGAAAGCGTCCTCTCCCCGCATGCGGGGCACGAGGGCCACCTTCGTGGAGCAGGAGCAGCAGGCACCTAGCCAAAACGGCCCAAAGGAGCCCTGGCACGGGGCCGTGCTCAGTGCTGCAGAGGAAGGCAAAAAACCCCCGGGGACACTTGCTAGCCCACCGTGGGGGGAAAAAAAGCCTTCCTCCCCGCAGCTGCAGGGCACGAGAGGCCACCTTCGTGGTGCATGAGCAGCAGGCAGTAACCCAGCCAAAATGGCCCAGAGGAGCCCTGACAAGTGCTCATGCTCAATGCTGCAGAGGAAGGCAAAAAACCCCCGGGCACCACAGCCAATCTGCCCCGGGGCAAAATTCCTTCCTGACCCCAGCGTCGCCGGCCATGGGCTATTCCCTCAGCACGTGAGCAAGACCTGCCTCCTCGGCCCGCAGGCTGCTCACGCCTCCCAGCAGATGCCCAACCCCGATTCTCCCTCCACCTGCTGCCACCTCAGGGCCTTCCCAGAGGGGCAAAACGCCCCCGGTCTGATCCATCTGGGGGACAACGATCCTTCCGGCGCCTGGCAAGGCACCAGCGGCTGCTCCAAAGCACCGGCACCCCCGCCAACATCTCTGCATCCCATTCCTCACGGCTGCTGACACTGGCTCCGCAGGGGATGAGGATGGCGAGCTCTGCAGTGCTCCTCAGGAAGCCATTCCCTTGCTCTTGCCACTGCTAGCCAGCTGAAAAGGCCAGCCAGCCTCACCAACCTCCAGCTGTTGGTGGTTCTTCTCGTCTCCAGCAGCCTCGTCGAGCCCCCTCCGGCCTTCCTCCCTCAGCCCTCGCCAAGTAATTCCACCGCCTCCTCAAGGACTTCCTCTCGCACGTCTTGGCGCTGCCCCCAGGCCAGCTATGGCAGCGCGACACGGGAGCGTGCTCCCTTTTATGCTGCCCCGGGGCATGGTGACTGCTGCGTTGCCGGGTGCTGGCACTGTGACACGGGGGTGACGGGGCCCCCCCTGCGCAGCCCCGCCCGCCGGCCCTCCGCCCAGCATCCTTCCCAGGAAGGCCTTTGGGCTGCTGGCCCCGAGGCACTCCCTGGGCCCAGGAGCCTCAGGGGGCTGTCCCTGCCCTTGCTGGCCATGCCCTGGGCACAGCTGCTGGGCGTCCCACTAAATACATCTGGACATTCAGACTACGTCGTCAAGGCTGTTTGTCCCATCTGCATTCCTTTGGTTGCGGGGATGCCAGAGGTGAAAGCAAGGCTTTTGCTTCCCTCGGCGTGAACTGGGCAGAGACGGAGAGCACGTGCAGGATGGCCTCGCCGTTCCTGACCCATGCACCAAGGCACATTTGCTACTCCCCTGCTTATGCTGAGGTCTTCTTCTGGGAAAGAAGTCCCAAATCCTTTTCTCTTCTTGACCATCTTTTTCCTTGCACTCAAGAGCTTTTCTCCTCCCTTGGCCTTCACCCTCAATCCCTTTCCGGAAAGTGACGGCAGCCCTCTCAGCCTTTGCCTTGCTCCTGCTAGTCGTCTTCACCTCAGCTAGAGAGTCCGGAAGGATCGCTGCAGGTCCCTTCCAACTCAGCCCTTCTCTTCTCTTCACCTCTAGTCTATTCCCTGCACTCACGATGAGGCGAATAACAAGGAGACCACTGTTTGCCTGAAATGCCAGGGGGTTTACAGCTCCAGAAACACTTTCGAGGACACAAATCAAAAAGGATACAAGTAGAAAGAGGATTTGATTTCAGTTGATTTGACTTGATTTTACTTCATTTTATTTTCTGTCTTGTTAGGTTGGTTTACGTTAGTTTAGTTTCGTTTCTTTCCTGTGATGTTATTGGATTTGATTTGATTCTATTTTCTTTGGGGTTATTTCTTATGATTTTATTTTATGTTGGTTTATCTTATTTTATTTGACCTTGCTTTACGCGTTTTTATTTCGGTTTGTTCTTTTATTATTTTGTTTCATTTTATTTGGTCTTATTTTGGTTTAGGCTCTTTTAGGCTATTTTGCTGAATCTCTTTCAGAGCCGAGGCTCACAAGCATGAACACAATGCGCATGTGCAGCCAGGAGCAGGCTGATGTGTTCTTTAGTTTAGTTTGAAAAAGCATCCCTTGCAGTCTGGCAAAGGAAAGCTGCAGAAAGGAGCAGCAGGAAGACAGGCCAAGCAGTCCCTCGTTTCTCAACAGTGCAGAAGAACTTGAAGAAGGAGGATGGCTACCGACCACACACCGAAAAGCAGAAGGAGAGGAGGGGTGTGCTGCCCTGGGCTATTTTCACAAGTAGGACACGTGTCGATGACAAGCACCCCTTTTGCCTTCCAAAACTTGCTCCGCTGTGCTGCTTGGCCAGGGAGGCATGAAAAGCGCTCTCCTGCCTGCCCTGCGCTTGCATCGCATGCAGGGAGAGCTGAAAAGCTGCAGCTCCGCATGGTGCAGCAAGCCTGCAGCCCTTCCAAGCACAGGCTGTTTTGCACAAGCAAGGACACCTCGGGAAACGGAGCCAAGGCAAGAGCAGAGCTCGCTCCTGCTCCAAACCTGCAATGGGCAAAAGAGCCAGGGAGCGCCAGGGCACGAGGGGCGCCTCGCAGGTGCAAGAGCAGCGGGCAAGAACTGAGCCCAAAGGGCCCAGAGGAGCCCTGACAAGGGGCTGCGCTCAATGCTACGCAGGAGAAGAAGCAACCCCCGGGGGCCACCCTGGGCGTCTGCCCCGGGAGTCTAGAAAGCGTCCTCCCCCCGCATGCGGGGCACGAGGGCCACCTTCGTGGAGCAGGAGCAGCAGGCACCTAGCCAAAACGGCCCAAAGGAGCCCTGGCACGGGGCCGTGCTCAGTGCTGCAGAGGAAGGCAAAAAACCCCCGGGGACACTTGCTAGCCCACCGTGGGGGGAAAAAAAGCCTTCCTCCCCGCAGCTGCAGGGCACGAGAGGCCACCTTCGTGGTGCATGAGCAGCAGGCAGTAACCCAGCCAAAATGGCCCAGAGGAGCCCTGACAAGTGCTCATGCTCAATGCTGCAGAGGAAGGCAAAAAACCCCCGGGCACCAGAGCCACTCTGCCCCGGGGCAAAATTCCTTCCTGACCCCAGCGTCGCCGGCCATGGGCTATTCCCTCAGCACGTGAGCAAGACCTGCCTCCTCGGCCCGCAGGCTGCTCACGCCTCCCAGGAGATGCCCAACCCCGATTCTCCCTCCACCTGCTGCCACCTCAGGGCCTTCCCAGAGGGGCAAAACGCCCCCGGCCTGATCCACCTGGGGGGCAACGATCCTTCCGGCGCCTGGCAAGGCACCAGTGGCTGCTCCAAAGCACCGGCACCCCCGCCAACATCTCTGCATCCCATTCCTCACGGCTGCTGACACTGGCTCCGCAGGGGATGAGGATGGCGAGCTCTGCAGTGCTCCTCAGGAAGGCATTCCCTTGCTCTTGCCACTGCTAGCCAGCTGAAAAGGCCAGCCAGCCTCACCAACCTCCAGCTGTTGGGGGTTCTTCTCGTCTCCAGCAGCCTCGTCGAGCCCCCTCCGGCCTTCCTCCCTCAGCCCTCGCCAAGTAATTCCACCGCCTCCTCAAGGACTTCCTCTCGCACGTCTTGGCGCTGCCCCCAGGCCAGCTATGGCAGCGCGACGCGGGAGCGTGCTCCCTTTTATGCTGCCCCGGGGCATGGTGACTGCTGCGTTGCCGGGTGCTGGCACTGTGACACGGGGGTGACGGGGCCCCCCCTGCGCAGCCCTGCCCGCCGGCCCTCCGCCCAGCATCCTTCCCAGGAAGGCCTTTGGGCTGCTGGCCCCGAGGCAGTCCCTGGGCCCAGGAGCCTCAGGGGGCTGTCCCTGCCCTTGCTGGCCATGCCCTGGGCACAGCTGCTGGGCATCCCGCTAAATACATCTGGACATTCAGACTATGTCATCAAGGCTGTTTGTCCCATCTGCATTCCTTTGGTTGTGGGGATGCCAGAGGTGAAAGCAAGGCTTTTGCTTCCCTCGGCGTGAACTGGGCAGAGACGGAGAGCACGTGCAGGATGGCCTCGCCGTTCCTGACCCATGCACCAAGGCACATTTGCTACTCCCCTGCTTATGCTGAGGTCTTCTTCTGGGAAAGAAGTCCCAAATCCTTTTCTCTTCTTGACCATCTTTTTCCTTGCACTCAAGAGCTTTTCTCCTCCCTTGGCCTTCACCCTCCATACCTTTCCGGAAAGTGACGGCAGCCCTCTCAGCCTTTGCCTTGCTCCTGCTAGTCGTCTTCACCTCAGCTAGAGAGTCCGGAAGGATCGCTGCAGGTCCCTTCCAACTCAGCCCTTCTCTTCTCTTCACCTCTAGTCTATTCCCTGCACTCACGATGAGGCGAATAACAAGGAGACCACTGTTTGCCTGAAATGCCAGGGGGTTTACAGCTCCAGAAACACTTTCGAGGACACAAATCAAAAAGGATACAAGTAGAAAGAGGATTTGATTTCATTTGATTTGACTCTCTTTTACTGTATTTTATTTTCTGTCTTGTTCTGTTGGTTTATGTTAGTTTAGTTTCGTTTCTTTCCTGTGATGTTATTGGATTTGATTTGATTCTATTTTCTTTGGGGTTATTTCTTATGATTTTATTTTATGTTGGTTTATCTTATTTTATTTGACCTTGCTTTACGCGTTTTTATTTCGGTTTGTTCTTTTATTATTTTGTTTCATTTTATTTGGTCTTATTTTGGTTTAGGCTCTTTTAGGCTATTTTGCTGAATCTCTTTCAGAGCCGAGGCTCACAAGCATGAACACAATGCGCATGTGCAGCCAGGAGCAGGCTGATGTGTTCTTTAGTTTAGTTTGAAAAAGCATGCCTTGCAGTCTGGCAAAGGAAAGCTGCAGAAAGGAGCAGCAGGAAGACAGGCCAAGCAGTCCCTCGTTTCTCAACAGTGCAGAAGAACTTGAAGAAGGAGGATGGCTACCGACCACACACCGAAAAGCAGAAGGAGAGGAGGGGTGTGCTGCCCTGGGCTATTTTCACAAGTAGGACACGTGTCGATGACAAGCACCCCTTTTGCCTTCCAAAACTTGCTCCACTGCGCTTCTTGGCCAGGGAGGCATGAAAAGCGCTCTCCTGCCTGCCCTGCGCTTGCATCGCATGCAGGGAGAGCTGAAAAGCTGCAGCTCCGCATGGTGCAGCAAGCCTGCAGCCCTTCCAAGCACAGGCTGTTTTGCACAAGCAAGGACACCTCGGGAAACGGAGCCAAGGCAAGAGCAGAGCTCGCTCCTGCTCCAAACCTGCAATGGGCAAAAGAGCCAGGGAGCGCCAGGGCACGAGGGGCGCCTCGCAGGTGCAAGAGCAGCGGGCAAGAACTGAGCCCAAAGGGCCCAGAGGAGCCCTGACAAGGGGCTGCGCTCAATGCTACGCAGGAGAAGGAGCAACCCCCGGCGGCCACCCTGGGCGTCCGACCCGGGAGTCCAGAAAGCGTCCTCCCCCCGCATGCGAAGCACGAGGGCCAGCTCCGTGGAGCAGGAGCAGCAGGCATCTAGCCAAAACGGCCCAAAGGAGCCCTGGCAAGGGGCCATGCTCAGTGCTGCAGAGGAAGGCAAAAAACCCCCGGGGACACTTGTTAGCCCACCGTGGGGGGAAAAAAGCCTTCCTCCCCGCAGCTGCAGGGCACGAGAGGCCACCTTCGTGGTGCAGGAGCAACAGGCAGTAACCCAGCCAAAATGGCCCAGAGGAGCCCTGACAAGTGCTCATGCTGAATGCTGCAGAGGAAGGCAAAAAACCCCCGGGCACCAGAGCCACTCTGCCCCGGGGGAAAATTCCTTCCTGACCCCAGCGTCGCCGGCCATGGGCTATTCCCTCAGCACGTGAGCAAGACCTGCCTCCTCGGCCCGCAGGCTGCTCACGCCTCCCAGCAGATGCCCAACCCCGATTCTCCCTCCACCTGCTGCCACCTCAGGGCCTTCCCAGAGGGGCAAAACGCCCCCGGCCTGATCCATCTGGGGGACAACGATCCTTCCGGCGCCTGGCAAGGCACCAGCGGCTGCTCCAAAGCACCGGCACCCCCGCCAACATCTCTGCATCCCATTCCTTACGGCTGCTGACACTGGCTCCGCAGGGGATGAGGATGGCGAGCTCTGCAGTGCTCCTCAGGAAGCCATTCCCTTGCTCTTGCCACTGCTAGCCAGCTGAAAAGGCCAGCCAGCCTCACCAACCTCCAGCTGTTGGGGGTTCTTCTCGTCTCCAGCAGCCTCGTCGAGCCCCCTCCGGCCTTCCTCCCTCAGCCCTCGCCAAGTAATTCCACCGCCTCCTCAAGGACTTCCTCTCGCACGTCTTGGCGCTGCCCCCAGGCCAGCTATGGCAGCACGACGCGGGAGCGTGCTCCCTTTTATGCTGCCCCGGGGCATGGTGACTGCTGCGTTGCCGGGTGCTGGCACTGTGACACGGGGGTGACGGGGCCCCCCCTGCGCAGCCCCGCCCGCCGGCCCTCCGCCCAGCATCCTTCCCAGGAAGGCCTTTGGGCTGCTGGCCCTGAGGCAGTCCCTGGGCCCAGGAGGCTCAGGGGGCTGTCCCTGCCCTTGCTGGCCATGCCCTGGGCACAGCTGCTGGGCGTCCCGCTAAATACATCTGGACATTCAGACTACGTCGTGAAGGCTCTTTGTCCCATCTGCATTCCTTTGGTTGTGGGGATGCCAGAGGTGAAAGCAAGGCTTTTGCTTCCCTCGGCGTGAACTGGGCAGAGACGGAGAGCACGTGCAGGATGGCCTCGCCGTTCCTGACCCATGCACCAAGGGACATTTGCTACTCCCCTGCTTATGCTGAGGTCTTCTTCTGGGAAAGAAGTCCCAAATCCTTTTCTCTTCTTGACCATCTTTTTCCTTGCACTCAAGAGCTTTTCTCCTCCCTTGGCCTTCACCCTCAATCCCTTTCCGGAAAGTGACGGCAGCCCTCTCAGCCTTTGCCTTGCTCCTGCTAGTCGTCTTCACCTCAGCTAGAGAGTCCGGAAGGATCGCTGCAGGTCCCTTCCAACTCAGCCCTTCTCTTCTCTTCACCTCTAGTCTATTCCCTGCACTCACGATGAGGCGAATAACAAGGAGACCACTATTTGCCTGAAATGCCAGGGGGTTTACAGCTCCAGAAACACTTTCGAGGACACAAATCAAAAAGGATACAAGTAGAAAGAGGATTTGATTTCAGTTGATTTGACTTGATTTTACTTCATTTTATTTTCTGTCTTGTTAGGTTGGTTTACGTTAGTTTAGTTTCGTTTCTTTCCTGTGATGTTATTGGATTTGATTTGATTCTATTTTCTTTGGGGTTATTTCTTATGATTTTATTTTATGTTGGTTTATCTTATTTTATTTGACCTTGCTTTACGCGTTTTTATTTCGGTTTGTTCTTTTATTATTTTGTTTCATTTTATTTGGTCTTATTTTGGTTTAGGCTCTTTTAGGCTATTTTGCTGAATCTCTTTCAGAGCCGAGGCTCACAAGCATGAACACAATGCGCATGTGCAGCCAGGAGCAGGCTGATGTGTTCTTTAGTTTAGTTTGAAAAAGCATGCCTTGCAGTCTGGCAAAGGAAAGCTGCAGAAAGGAGCAGCAGGAAGACAGGCCAAGCAGTCCCTCGTTTCTCAACAGTGCAGAAGAACTTGAAGAAGGAGGATGGGTACCGACCACACACCGAAAAGCAGAAGGAGAGGAGGGGTGTGCTGCCCTGGGCTATTTTCACAAGTAGGACACGTGTCGATGACAAGCACCCCTTTTGCCTTCCAAAACTTGCTCCGCTGTGCTGCTTGGCCAGGGAGGCATGAAAAGCGCTCTCCTGCCTGCCCTGCGCTTGCATCGCATGCAGGGGGAGCTGAAAAGCTGCAGCTCCGCATGGTGCAGCAAGCCTGCAGCCCTTCCAAGCACAGGCTGTTTTGCACAAGCAAGGACACCTCGGGAAACGGAGCCAAGGCAAGAGCAGAGCTCGCTCCTGCTCCAAACCTGCAATGGGCAAAAGAGCCAGGGAGCGCCAGGGCACGAGGGGCGCCTCGCAGGTGCAAGAGCAGCGGGCAAGAACTGAGCCCAAAGGGCCCAGAGGAGCCCTGACAAGGGGCTGCGCTCAATGCTACACAGGAGAAGCAGCAACCCCCGGGGGCCACCCTGGGCGTCTGCCCCGGGAGTCTAGAAAGCGTCCTCCCCCCGCATGCGGGGCACGAGGGCCACCTTCGTGGAGCAGGAGCAGCAGGCACCTAGCCAAAACGGCCCAAAGGAGCCCTGGCACGGGGCCGTGCTCAGTGCTGCAGAGGAAGGCAAAAAACCCCCGGGGACACTTGCTAGCCCACCGTGGGGGGAAAAAAAGCCTTCCTCCCCGCAGCTGCAGGGCACAAGAGGCCACCTTCGTGGTACATGAGCAGCAGGCAGTAACCCAGCCAAAATGGCCCAGAGGAGCCCTGACAAGTGCTCATGCTCAATGCTGCAGAGGAAGGCAAAAAACCCCCGGGCACCAGAGCCACTCTGCCCCGGGGCAAAATTCCTTCCTGACCCCAGCGTCGCCGGCCATGGGCTATTCCCTCAGCACGTGAGCAAGACCTGCCTCCTCGGCCCGCAGGCTGCTCACGCCTCCCAGGAGATGCCCAACCCCGATTCTCCCTCCACCTGCTGCCACCTCAGGGCCTTCCCAGAGGGGCAAAACGCCCCCGGCCTGATCCACCTGGGGGGCAACGATCCTTCCGGCGCCTGGCAAGGCACCAGTGGCTGCTCCAAAGCACCGGCACCCCCGCCAACATCTCTGCATCCCATTCCTCACGGCTGCTGACACTGGCTCCGCAGGGGATGAGGATGGCGAGCTCTGCAGTGCTCCTCAGGAAGGCATTCCCTTGCTCTTGCCACTGCTAGCCAGCTGAAAAGGCCAGCCAGCCTCACCAACCTCCAGCTGTGGGTGGTTCTTCTCGTCTCCAGCAGCCTCGTCGAGCCCCCTCCGGCCTTCCTCCCTCAGCCCTCGCCAAGTAATTCCACCGCCTCCTCAAGGACTTCCTCTCGCACGTCTTGGCGCTGCCCCCAGGCCAGCTATGGCAGCGCGACGCGGGAGCGTGCTCCCTTTTATGCTGCCCCGGGGCATGGTGACTGCTGCGTTGCCGGGTGCTGGCACTGTGACACGGGGGTGACGGGGCCCCCCCTGCGCAGCCCCGCCCGCCGGCCCTCCGCCCAGCATCCTTCCCAGGAAGGCCTTTGGGCTGCTGGCCCCGAGGCAGCCCCTGGGCCCAGGAGCCTCAGGGGGCTGTCCCTGCCCTTGCTGGCCATGCCCTGGGCACAGCTGCTGGGCATCCCGCTAAATACATCTGGACATTCAGACTATGTCGTCAAGGCTGTTTGTCCCATCTGCATTCCTTTGGTTGTGGGGATGCCAGAGGTGAAAGCAAGGCTTTTGCTTCCCTCGGCGTGAACTGGGCAGAGACGGAGAGCACGTGCAGGATGGCCTCGCCGTTCCTGACCCATGCACCAAGGCACATTTGCTACTCCCCTGCTTATGCTGAGGTCTTCTTCTGGGAAAGAAGTCCCAAATCCTTTTCTCTTCTTGACCATCTTTTTCCTTGCACTCAAGAGCTTTTCTCCTCCCTTGGCCTTCACCCTCCATACCTTTCCGGAAAGTGACGGCAGCCCTCTCAGCCTTTGCCTTGCTCCTGCTAGTCGTCTTCACCTCAGCTAGAGAGTCCGGAAGGATCGCTGCAGGTCCCTTCCAACTCAACCCTTCTCTTCTCTTCACTTGTGTTCTATTCCCTGCACTCACGATGAGGCGAATAACAAGGAGACCACTGTTTGCCTGAAATGCCAGGGGGTTTACAGCTCCAGAAAAACTTTCGAGGACACAAATCAAAAAGGATACAAGTAGAAAGAGGATTTGATTTCATTTGATTTGACTTTCTTTTACTGTATTTTATTTTCTGTCTTGTTAGGTTGGTTTATGTTAGTTTAGTTTCGTTTCTTTCCTGTGATGTTATTGGATTTGATTTGATTCTATTTTCTTTGGGGTTATTTCTTATGATTTTATTTTATGTTGGTTTATCTTATTTTATTTGACCTTGCTTTACGCGTTTTTATTTTGGTTTGTTCTTTTATTATTTTGTTTCATTTTATTTGATCTTATTTTGGTTTAGGCTCTTTTAGGCTATTTTGCTGAATCTCTTTCAGAGCCGAGGCTCACAAGCATGAACACAATGCGCATGTGCAGCCAGGAGCAGGCTGATGTGTTCTTTAGTTTAGTTTGAAAAAGCATCCCTTGCAGTCTGGCAAAGCAAAGCTGCAGAAAGGAGCAGCAGGAAGACAGGCCAAGCAGTCCCTCGTTTCTCAACAGTGCAGAAGAACTTGAAGAAGGAGGATGGCTACCGACCACACACCGAAAAGCAGAAGGAGAGGAGGGGTGTGCTGCCCTGGGCTATTTTCACAAGTAGGACACGTGTCGATGACAAGCACCCCTTTTGCCTTCCAAAACTTGCTCCACTGCGCTTCTTGGCCAGGGAGGCATGAAAAGCGCTCTCCTGCCTGCCCTGCGCTTGCATCGCATGCAGGGAGAGCTGAAAAGCTGCAGCTCCGCATGGTGCAGCAAGCCTGCAGCCCTTCCAAGCACAGGCTGTTTTGCACAAGCAAGGACACCTCGGGAAACGGAGCCAAGGCAAGAGCAGAGCTCGCTCCTGCTCCAAACCTGCAATGGGCAAAAGAGCCAGGGAGCGCCAGGGCACGAGGGGCGCCTCGCAGGTGCAAGAGCAGCGGGCAAGAACTGAGCCCAAAGGGCCCAGAGGAGCCCTGACAAGGGGCTGCGCTCAATGCTACGCAGGAGAAGGAGCAACCCCCGGCGGCCACCCTGGGCGTCCGACCCGGGAGTCCAGAAAGCGTCCTCCCCCCGCATGCGAAGCACGAGGGCCAGCTCCGTGGAGCAGGAGCAGCAGGCATCTAGCCAAAACGGCCCAAAGGAGCCCTGGCAAGGGGCCGTGCTCAGTGCTGCAGAGGAAGGCAAAAAACCCCCGGGGACACTTGCTAGCCCACCGTGGGGGGAAAAAAGCCTTCCTCCCCGCAGCTGCAGGGCACGAGAGGCCACCTTCGTGGTGCATGAGCAGCAGGCAGTAACCCAGCCAAAATGGCCCAGAGGAGCCCTGACAAGTGCTCATGCTCAATGCTGCAGAGGAAGGCAAAAAACCCCCGGGCACCACAGCCACTCTGCCCCGGGGCAAAATTCCTTCCTGACCCCAGCGTCGCCGGCCATGGGCTATTCCCTCAGCACGTGAGCAAGACCTGCCTCCTCGGCCCGCAGGCTGCTCACGCCTCCCAGCAGATGCCCAACCCCGATTCTCCCTCCACCTGCTGCCACCTCAGGGCCTTCCCAGAGGGGCAAAACGCCCCCGGCCTGATCCATCTGGGGGACAACGATCCTTCCGGCGCCTGGCAAGGCACCAGCGGCTGCTCCAAAGCACCGGCACCCCCGCCAACATCTCTGCATCCCATTCCTCACGGCTGCTGACACTGGCTCCGCAGGGGATGAGGATGGCGAGCTCTGCAGTGCTCCTCAGGAAGGCATTCCCTTGCTCTTGCCACTGCTAGCCAGCTGAAAAGGCCAGCCAGCCTCACCAACCTCCAGCTGTTGGGGGTTCTTCTCGTCTCCAGCAGCCTCGTCGAGCCCCCTCCGGCCTTCCTCCCTCAGCCCTCGCCAAGTAATTCCACCGCCTCCTCAAGGACTTCCTCTCGCACGTCTTGGCGCTGCCCCCAGGCCAGCTATGGCAGCGCGACGCGGGAGCGTGCTCCCTTTTATGCTGCCCCGGGGCATGGTGACTGCTGCGTTGCCGGGTGCTGGCACTGTGACACGGGGGTGACGGGGCCGCCCCTGCGCAGCCCCGCCCGCCGGCCCTCCGCCCAGCGTCCGTCCCCAGGAAGGCCTTTGGGCTGCTGGCCCCGAGGCAGCCCCTGGGCCCAGGAGCCTCAGGGGGCTGTCCCTGCCCTTGCTGGCCATGCCCTGGGCACAGCTGCTGGGCGTCCCGCTAAATACATCTGGACATTCAGACTACGTCGTGAAGGCTCTTTGTCCCATCTGCATTCCTTTGGTTGTGGGGATGCCAGAGGTGAAAGCAAGGCTTTTGCTTCCCTCGGCGTGAACTGGGCAGAGACGGAGAGCACGTGCAGGATGGCCTCGCCGTTCCTGACCCATGCACCAAGGCACATTTGCTACTCCCCTGCTTATGCTGAGGTCTTCTTCTGGGAAAGAAGTCCCAAATCCTTTTCTCTTCTTGACCATCTTTTTCCTTGCACTCAAGAGCTTTTCTCCTCCCTTGGCCTTCACCCTCAATCCCTTTCCGGAAAGTGACGGCAGCCCTCTCAGCCTTTGCCTTGCTCCTGCTAGTCGTCTTCACCTCAGCTAGAGAGTCCGGAAGGATCGCTGCAGGTCCCTTCCAACTCAGCCCTTCTCTTCTCTTCACTTGTGTTCTATTCCCTGCACTCACGATGAGGCGAATAACAAGGAGACCACTGTTTGCCTGAAATGCCAGGGGGTTTACAGCTCCAGAAACACTTTCGAGGACACAAATCAAAAAGGATACAAGTAGAAAGAGGATTTGATTTCAGTTGATTTGACTTGATTTTACTTCATTTTATTTTCTGTCTTGTTAGGTTGGTTTATGTTAGTTTAGTTTCGTTTCTTTCCTGTGATGTTATTGGATTTGATTTGATTCTATTTTCTTTGGGGTTATTTCTTATGATTTTATTTTATGTTGGTTTATCTTATTTTATTTGACCTTGCTTTACGCGTTTTTATTTCGGTTTGTTCTTTTATTATTTTGTTTCATTTTATTTGGTCTTATTTTGGTTTAGGCTCTTTTAGGCTATTTTGCTGAATCTCTTTCAGAGCCGAGGCTCACAAGCATGAACACAATGCGCATGTGCAGCCAGGAGCAGGCTGATGTGTTCTTTAGTTTAGTTTGAAAAAGCATCCCTTGCAGTCTGGCAAAGGAAAGCTGCAGAAAGGAGCAGCAGGAAGACAGGCCAAGCAGTCCCTCGTTTCTCAACAGTGCAGAAGAACTTGAAGAAGGAGGATGGCTACCGACCACACACCGAAAAGCAGAAGAAGAGGAGGGGTGTGCTGCCCTGGGCTATTTTCACAAGTAGGACACGTGTCGATGACAAGCACCCCTTTTGCCTTCCAAAACTTGCTCCGCTGTGCTGCTTGGCCAGGGAGGCATGAAAAGCGCTCTCCTGCCTGCCCTGCGCTTGCATCGCATGCAGGGGGAGCTGAAAAGCTGCAGCTCCGCATGGTGCAGCAAGCCTGCAGCCCTTCCAAGCACAGGCTGTTTTGCACAAGCAAGGACACCTCGGGAAACGGAGCCAAGGCAAGAGCAGAGCTCGCTCCTGCTCCAAACCTGCAATGGGCAAAAGAGCCAGGGAGCGCCAGGGCACGAGGGGCGCCTCGCAGGTGCAAGAGCAGCGGGCAAGAACTGAGCCCAAAGGGCCCAGAGGAGCCCTGACAAGGGGCTGCGCTCAATGCTACGCAGGAGAAGAAGCAACCCCCGGGGGCCACCCTGGGCGTCCGCCCCGGGAGTCTAGAAAGCGTCCTCCCCCCGCATGCGGGGCACGAGGGCCACCTTCGTGGAGAAGGAGCAGCAGGCACCTAGCCAAAACGGCCCAAAGGAGCCCTGGCACGGGGCCGTGCTCAGTGCTGCAGAGGAAGGCAAAAAACCCCCGGGGACACTTGCTAGCCCACCGTGGGGGGAAAAAAAGCCTTCCTCCCCGCAGCTGCAGGGCACGAGAGGCCACCTTCGTGGTGCATGAGCAGCAGGCAGTAACCCAGCCAAAATGGCCCAGAGGAGCCCTGACAAGTGCTCATGCTCAATGCTGCAGAGGAAGGCAAAAAACCCCCGGGCACCACAGCCACTCTGCCCCGGGGCAAAATTCCTTCCTGACCCCAGCGTCGCCGGCCATGGGCTATTCCCTCAGCACGTGAGCAAGACCTGCCTCCTCGGCCCGCAGGCTGCTCACGCCTCCCAGCAGATGCCCAACCCCGATTCTCCCTCCACCTGCTGCCACCTCAGGGCCTTCCCAGAGGGGCAAAACGCCCCCGGCCTGATCCATCTGGGGGACAACGATCCTTCCGGCGCCTGGCAAGGCACCAGCGGCTGCTCCAAAGCACCGGCACCCCCGCCAACATCTCTGCATCCCATTCCTCACGGCTGCTGACACTGGCTCCGCAGGGGATGAGGATGGCGAGCTCTGCAGTGCTCCTCAGGAAGCCATTCCCTTGCTCTTGCCACTGCTAGCCAGCTGAAAAGGCCAGCCAGCCTCACCAACCTCCAGCTGTTGGGGGTTCTTCTCGTCTCCAGCAGCCTCGTCGAGCCCCCTCCGGCCTTCCTCCCTCAGCCCTCGCCAAGTAATTCCACTGCCTCCTCAAGGACTTCCTCTCGCACGTCTTGGCGCTGCCCCCAGGCCAGCTATGGCAGCGCGACGCGGGAGCGTGCTCCCTTTTATGCTGCCCCGGGGCATGGTGACTGCTGCGTTGCCGGGTGCTGGCACTGTGACACGGGGGTGACGGGGCCCCCCCTGCGCAGCCCCGCCCGCCGGCCCTCCGCCCAGCATCCTTCCCAGGAAGGCCTTTGGGCTGCTGGCCCCGAGGCAGCCCCTGGGCCCAGGAGCCTCAGGGGGCTGTCCCTGCCCTTGCTGGCCATGCCCTGGGCACAGCTGCTGGGCGTCCCACTAAATACATCTGGACATTCAGACTACGTCGTCAAGGCTGTTTGTCCCATCTGCATTCCTTTGGTTGTGGGGATGCCAGAGGTGAAAGCAAGGCTTTTGCTTCCCTCGGCGTGAACTGGGCAGAGACGGAGAGCACGTGCAGGATGGCCTCGCCGTTCCTGACCCATGCACCAAGGCACATTTGCTACTCCCCTGCTTATGCTGAGGTCTTCTTCTGGGAAAGAAGTCCCAAATCCTTTTCTCTTCTTGACCATCTTTTTCCTTGCACTCAAGAGCTTTTCTCCTCCCTTGGCCTTCACCCTCAATCCCTTTCCGGAAAGTGACGGCAGCCCTCTCAGCCTTTGCCTTGCTCCTGCTAGTCGTCTTCACCTCAGCTAGAGAGTCCGGAAGGATCGCTGCAGGTCCCTTCCAACTCAGCCCTTCTCTTCTCTTCACTTGTGTTCTATTCCCTGCACTCACGATGAGGCGAATAACAAGGAGACCACTGTTTGCCTGAAATGCCAGGGGGTTTACAGCTCCAGAAACACTTTCGAGGACACAAATCAAAAAGGATACAAGTAGAAAGAGGATTTGATTTCAGTTGATTTGACTTGATTTTACTTCATTTTATTTTCTGTCTTGTTAGGTTGGTTTACGTTAGTTTAGTTTCGTTTCTTTCCTGTGATGTTATTGGATTTGATTTGATTCTATTTTCTTTGGGGTTATTTCTTATGATTTTATTTTATGTTGGTTTATCTTATTTTATTTGACCTTGCTTTACGCGTTTTTATTTCGGTTTGTTCTTTTATTATTTTGTTTCATTTTATTTGGTCTTATTTTGGTTTAGGCTCTTTTAGGCTATTTTGCTGAATCTCTTTCAGAGCCGAGGCTCACAAGCATGAACACAATGCGCATGTGCAGCCAGGAGCAGGCTGATGTGTTCTTTAGTTTAGTTTGAAAAAGCATCCCTTGCAGTCTGGCAAAGGAAAGCTGCAGAAAGGAGCAGCAGGAAGACAGGCCAAGCAGTCCCTCGTTTCTCAACAGTGCAGAAGAACTTGAAGAAGGAGGATGGCTACCGACCACACACCGAAAAGCAGCAGAAGAGGAGGGGTGTGCTGCCCTGGGCTATTTTCACAAGTAGGACACGTGTCGATGACAAGCACCCCTTTTGCCTTCCAAAACTTGCTCCGCTGTGCTGCTTGGCCAGGGAGGCATGAAAAGCGCTCTCCTGCCTGCCCTGCGCTTGCATCGCATGCAGGGGGAGCTGAAAAGCTGCAGCTCCGCATGGTGCAGCAAGCCTGCAGCCCTTCCAAGCACAGGCTGTTTTGCACAAGCAAGGACACCTCGGGAAACGGAGCCAAGGCAAGAGCAGAGCTCGCTCCTGCTCCAAACCTGCAATGGGCAAAAGAGCCAGGGAGCGCCAGGGCACGAGGGGCGCCTCGCAGGTGCAAGAGCAGCGGGCAAGAACTGAGCCCAAAGGGCCCAGAGGAGCCCTGACAAGGGGCTGCGCTCAATGCTACGCAGGAGAAGAAGCAACCCCCGGGGGCCACCCTGGGCGTCCGCCCCGGGAGTCTAGAAAGCGTCCTCCCCCCGCATGCGGGGCACGAGGGCCACCTTCGTGGAGCAGGAGCAGCAGGCACCTAGCCAAAACGGCCCAAAGGAGCCCTGGCACGGGGCCGTGCTCAGTGCTGCAGAGGAAGGCAAAAAACCCCCGGGGACACTTGCTAGCCCACCGTGGGGGGAAAAAAAGCCTTCCTCCCCGCAGCTGCAGGGCACGAGAGGCCACCTTCGTGGTGCATGAGCAGCAGGCAGTAACCCAGCCAAAATGGCCCAGAGGAGCCCTGACAAGTGCTCATGCTCAATGCTGCAGAGGAAGGCAAAAAACCCCCGGGCACCACAGCCACTCTGCCCCGGGGCAAAATTCCTTCCTGACCCCAGCGTCGCCGGCCATGGGCTATTCCCTCAGCACGTGAGCAAGACCTGCCTCCTCGGCCCGCAGGCTGCTCACGCCTCCCAGGAGATGCCCAACCCCGATTCTCCCTCCACCTGCTGCCACCTCAGGGCCTTCCCAGAGGGGCAAAACGCCCCCGGTCTGATCCATCTGGGGGACAACGATCCTTCCGGCGCCTGGCAAGGCACCAGCGGCTGCTCCAAAGCACCGGCACCCCCGCCAACATCTCTGCATCCCATTCCTCACGGCTGCTGACACTGGCTCCGCAGGGGATGAGGATGGCGAGCTCTGCAGTGCTCCTCAGGAAGGCATTCCCTTGCTCTTGCCACTGCTAGCCAGCTGAAAAGGCCAGCCAGCCTCACCAACCTCCAGCTGTTGGGGGTTCTTCTCGTCTCCAGCAGCCTCGTCGAGCCCCCTCCGGCCTTCCTCCCTCAGCCCTCGCCAAGTAATTCCACTGTCTCCTCAAGGACTTCCTCTCGCACGTCTTGGCGCTGCCCCCAGGCCAGCTATGGCAGCGCGACGCGGGAGCGTGCTCCCTTTTAGGCTGCCCCGGGGCATGGTGACTGCTGCGTTGCCGGGTGCTGGCACTGTGACACGGGGGTGACGGGGCCCCCCCTGCGCAGCCCCGCCCGCCGGCCCTCCGCCCAGCATCCTTCCCAGGAAGGCCTTTGGGCTGCTGGCCCCGAGGCAGCCCCTGGGCCCAGGAGCCTCAGGGGGCTGTCCCTGCCCTTGCTGGCCATGCCCTGGGCACAGCTGCTGGGCGTCCCGCTAAATACATCTGGACATTCAGACTACGTCGTCAAGGCTGTTTGTCCCATCTGCATTCCTTTGGTTGCGGGGATGCCAGAGGTGAAAGCAAGGCTTTTGCTTCCCTCGGCGTGAACTGGGCAGAGACGGAGAGCACGTGCAGGATGGCCTCGCCGTTCCTGACCCATGCACCAAGGCACATTTGCTACTCCCCTGCTTATGCTGAGGTCTTCTTCTGGGAAAGAAGTCCCAAATCCTTTTCTCTTCTTGACCATCTTTTTCCTTGCACTCAAGAGCTTTTCTCCTCCCTTGGCCTTCACCCTCAATCCCTTTCCGGAAAGTGACGGCAGCCCTCTCAGCCTTTGCCTTGCTCCTGCTAGTCGTCTTCACCTCAGCTAGAGAGTCCGGAAGGATCGCTGCAGGTCCCTTCCAACTCAGCCCTTCTCTTCTCTTCACTTGTGTTCTATTCCCTGCACTCACGATGAGGCGAATAACAAGGAGACCACTGTTTGCCTGAAATGCCAGGGGGTTTACAGCTCCAGAAACACTTTCGAGGACACAAATCAAAAAGGATACAAGTAGAAAGAGGATTTGATTTCAGTTGATTTGACTTGATTTTACTTCATTTTATTTTCTGTCTTGTTAGGTTGGTTTATGTTAGTTTAGTTTCGTTTCTTTCCTGTGATGTTATTGGATTTGATTTGATTCTATTTTCTTTGGGGTTATTTCTTATGATTTTATTTTATGTTGGTTTATCTTATTTTATTTGACCTTGCTTTACGCGTTTTTATTTCGGTTTGTTCTTTTATTATTTTGTTTCATTTTATTTGGTCTTATTTTGGTTTAGGCTCTTTTAGGCTATTTTGCTGAATCTCTTTCAGAGCCGAGGCTCACAAGCATGAACACAATGCGCATGTGCAGCCAGGAGCAGGCTGATGTGTTCTTTAGTTTAGTTTGAAAAAGCATCCCTTGCAGTCTGGCAAAGCAAAGCTGCAGAAAGGAGCAGCAGGAAGACAGGCCAAGCAGTCCCTCGTTTCTCAACAGTGCAGAAGAACTTGAAGAAGGAGGATGGCTACCGACCACACACCGAAAAGCAGAAGGAGAGGAGGGGTGTGCTGCCCTGGGCTATTTTCACAAGTAGGACACGTGTCGATGACAAGCACCCCTTTTGCCTTCCAAAACTTGCTCCACTGCGCTTCTTGGCCAG
This sequence comes from Platalea leucorodia, assembly GCF_965183815.1. NCBI lineage: Eukaryota > Metazoa > Chordata > Aves > Pelecaniformes > Threskiornithidae > Platalea > Platalea leucorodia. Next base: position 80,463 of record NW_028121401.1, read on the forward strand.
GGAGGCATGAAAAGCGCTCTCCTGCCTGCCCTGCGCTTGCATCGCATGCAGGGAGAGCTGAAAAGCTGCAGCTCCGCATGGTGCAGCAAGCCTGCAGCCCTTCCAAGCACAGGCTGTTTTGCACAAGCAAGGACACCTCGGGAAACGGAGCCAAGGCAAGAGCAGAGCTCGCTCCTGCTCCAAACCTGCAATGGGCAAAAGAGCCAGGGAGCGCCAGGGCACGAGGGGCGCCTCGCAGGTGCAAGAGCAGCGGGCAAGAACTGAGCCCAAAGGGCCCAGAGGAGCCCTGACAAGGGGCTGCGCTCAATGCTACGCAGGAGAAGGAGCAACCCCCGGCGGCCACCCTGGGCGTCCGACCCGGGAGTCCAGAAAGCGTCCTCCCCCCGCATGCGAAGCACGAGGGCCAGCTCCGTGGAGCAGGAGCAGCAGGCATCTAGCCAAAACGGCCCAAAGGAGCCCTGGCAAGGGGCCGTGCTCAGTGCTGCAGAGGAAGGCAAAAAACCCCCGGGGACACTTGCTAGCCCACCGTGGGGGGAAAAAAGCCTTCCTCCCCGCAGCTGCAGGGCACGAGAGGCCACCTTCGTGGTGCATGAGCAGCAGGCAGTAACCCAGCCAAAATGGCCCAGAGGAGCCCTGACAAGTGCTCATGCTCAATGCTGCAGAGGAAGGCAAAAAACCCCCGGGCACCACAGCCACTCTGCCCCGGGGCAAAATTCCTTCCTGACCCCAGCGTCGCCGGCCATGGGCTATTCCCTCAGCACGTGAGCAAGACCTGCCTCCTCGGCCCGCAGGCTGCTCACGCCTCCCAGCAGATGCCCAACCCCGATTCTCCCTCCACCTGCTGCCACCTCAGGGCCTTCCCAGAGGGGCAAAACGCCCCCGGCCTGATCCATCTGGGGGACAACGATCCTTCCGGCGCCTGGCAAGGCACCAGCGGCTGCTCCAAAGCACCGGCACCCCCGCCAACATCTCTGCATCCCATTCCTCACGGCTGCTGACACTGGCTCCGCAGGGGATGAGGATGGCGAGCTCTGCAGTGCTCCTCAGGAAGGCATTCCCTTGCTCTTGCCACTGCTAGCCAGCTGAAAAGGCCAGCCAGCCTCACCAACCTCCAGCTGTTGGGGGTTCTTCTCGTCTCCAGCAGCCTCGTCGAGCCCCCTCCGGCCTTCCTCCCTCAGCCCTCGCCAAGTAATTCCACCGCCTCCTCAAGGACTTCCTCTCGCACGTCTTGGCGCTGCCCCCAGGCCAGCTATGGCAGCGCGACGCGGGAGCGTGCTCCCTTTTATGCTGCCCCGGGGCATGGTGACTGCTGCGTTGCCGGGTGCTGGCACTGTGACACGGGGGTGACGGGGCCGCCCCTGCGCAGCCCCGCCCGCCGGCCCTCCGCCCAGCGTCCGTCCCCAGGAAGGCCTTTGGGCTGCTGGCCCCGAGGCAGCCCCTGGGCCCAGGAGCCTCAGGGGGCTGTCCCTGCCCTTGCTGGCCATGCCCTGGGCACAGCTGCTGGGCGTCCCGCTAAATACATCTGGACATTCAGACTACGTCGTGAAGGCTCTTTGTCCCATCTGCATTCCTTTGGTTGTGGGGATGCCAGAGGTGAAAGCAAGGCTTTTGCTTCCCTCGGCGTGAACTGGGCAGAGACGGAGAGCACGTGCAGGATGGCCTCGCCGTTCCTGACCCATGCACCAAGGCACATTTGCTACTCCCCTGCTTATGCTGAGGTCTTCTTCTGGGAAAGAAGTCCCAAATCCTTTTCTCTTCTTGACCATCTTTTTCCTTGCACTCAAGAGCTTTTCTCCTCCCTTGGCCTTCACCCTCAATCCCTTTCCGGAAAGTGACGGCAGCCCTCTCAGCCTTTGCCTTGCTCCTGCTAGTCGTCTTCACCTCAGCTAGAGAGTCCGGAAGGATCGCTGCAGGTCCCTTCCAACTCAGCCCTTCTCTTCTCTTCACCTCTAGTCTATTCCCTGCACTCACGATGAGGCGAATAACAAGGAGACCACTATTTGCCTGAAATGCCAGGGGGTTTACAGCTCCAGAAACACTTTCGAGGACACAAATCAAAAAGGATACAAGTAGAAAGAGGATTTGATTTCAGTTGATTTGACTTGATTTTACTTCATTTTATTTTCTGTCTTGTTAGGTTGGTTTATGTTAGTTTAGTTTCGTTTCTTTCCTGTGATGTTATTGGATTTGATTTGATTCTATTTTCTTTGGGGTTATTTCTTATGATTTTATTTTATGTTGGTTTATCTTATTTTATTTGACCTTGCTTTACGCGTTTTTATTTCGGTTTGTTCTTTTATTATTTTGTTTCATTTTATTTGGTCTTATTTTGGTTTAGGCTCTTTTAGGCTATTTTGCTGAATCTCTTTCAGAGCCGAGGCTCACAAGCATGAACACAATGCGCATGTGCAGCCAGGAGCAGGCTGATGTGTTCTTTAGTTTAGTTTGAAAAAGCATCCCTTGCAGTCTGGCAAAGGAAAGCTGCAGAAAGGAGCAGCAGGAAGACAGGCCAAGCAGTCCCTCGTTTCTCAACAGTGCAGAAGAACTTGAAGAAGGAGGATGGCTACCGACCACACACCGAAAAGCAGAAGAAGAGGAGGGGTGTGCTGCCCTGGGCTATTTTCACAAGTAGGACACGTGTCGATGACAAGCACCCCTTTTGCCTTCCAAAACTTGCTCCGCTGTGCTGCTTGGCCAGGGAGGCATGAAAAGCGCTCTCCTGCCTGCCCTGCGCTTGCATCGCATGCAGGGGGAGCTGAAAAGCTGCAGCTCCGCATGGTGCAGCAAGCCTGCAGCCCTTCCAAGCACAGGCTGTTTTGCACAAGCAAGGACACCTCGGGAAACGGAGCCAAGGCAAGAGCAGAGCTCGCTCCTGCTCCAAACCTGCAATGGGCAAAAGAGCCAGGGAGCGCCAGGGCACGAGGGGCGCCTCGCAGGTGCAAGAGCAGCGGGCAAGAACTGAGCCCAAAGGGCCCAGAGGAGCCCTGACAAGGGGCTGCGCTCAATGCTACGCAGGAGAAGAAGCAACCCCCGGGGGCCACCCTGGGCGTCCGCCCCGGGAGTCTAGAAAGCGTCCTCCCCCCGCATGCGGGGCACGAGGGCCACCTTCGTGGAGAAGGAGCAGCAGGCACCTAGCCAAAACGGCCCAAAGGAGCCCTGGCACGGGGCCGTGCTCAGTGCTGCAGAGGAAGGCAAAAAACCCCCGGGGACACTTGCTAGCCCACCGTGGGGGGAAAAAAAGCCTTCCTCCCCGCAGCTGCAGGGCACGAGAGGCCACCTTCGTGGTGCATGAGCAGCAGGCAGTAACCCAGCCAAAATGGCCCAGAGGAGCCCTGACAAGTGCTCATGCTCAATGCTGCAGAGGAAGGCAAAAAACCCCCGGGCACCACAGCCACTCTGCCCCGGGGCAAAATTCCTTCCTGACCCCAGCGTCGCCGGCCATGGGCTATTCCCTCAGCACGTGAGCAAGACCTGCCTCCTCGGCCCGCAGGCTGCTCACGCCTCCCAGCAGATGCCCAACCCCGATTCTCCCTCCACCTGCTGCCACCTCAGGGCCTTCCCAGAGGGGCAAAACGCCCCCGGCCTGATCCATCTGGGGGACAACGATCCTTCCGGCGCCTGGCAAGGCACCAGCGGCTGCTCCAAAGCACCGGCACCCCCGCCAACATCTCTGCATCCCATTCCTCACGGCTGCTGACACTGGCTCCGCAGGGGATGAGGATGGCGAGCTCTGCAGTGCTCCTCAGGAAGCCATTCCCTTGCTCTTGCCACTGCTAGCCAGCTGAAAAGGCCAGCCAGCCTCACCAACCTCCAGCTGTTGGGGGTTCTTCTCGTCTCCAGCAGCCTCGTCGAGCCCCCTCCGGCCTTCCTCCCTCAGCCCTCGCCAAGTAATTCCACTGCCTCCTCAAGGACTTCCTCTCGCACGTCTTGGCGCTGCCCCCAGGCCAGCTATGGCAGCGCGACGCGGGAGCGTGCTCCCTTTTATGCTGCCCCGGGGCATGGTGACTGCTGCGTTGCCGGGTGCTGGCACTGTGACACGGGGGTGACGGGGCCCCCCCTGCGCAGCCCCGCCCGCCGGCCCTCCGCCCAGCATCCTTCCCAGGAAGGCCTTTGGGCTGCTGGCCCCGAGGCAGCCCCTGGGCCCAGGAGCCTCAGGGGGCTGTCCCTGCCCTTGCTGGCCATGCCCTGGGCACAGCTGCTGGGCGTCCCACTAAATACATCTGGACATTCAGACTACGTCGTCAAGGCTGTTTGTCCCATCTGCATTCCTTTGGTTGTGGGGATGCCAGAGGTGAAAGCAAGGCTTTTGCTTCCCTCGGCGTGAACTGGGCAGAGACGGAGAGCACGTGCAGGATGGCCTCGCCGTTCCTGACCCATGCACCAAGGCACATTTGCTACTCCCCTGCTTATGCTGAGGTCTTCTTCTGGGAAAGAAGTCCCAAATCCTTTTCTCTTCTTGACCATCTTTTTCCTTGCACTCAAGAGCTTTTCTCCTCCCTTGGCCTTCACCCTCAATCCCTTTCCGGAAAGTGACGGCAGCCCTCTCAGCCTTTGCCTTGCTCCTGCTAGTCGTCTTCACCTCAGCTAGAGAGTCCGGAAGGATCGCTGCAGGTCCCTTCCAACTCAGCCCTTCTCTTCTCTTCACTTGTGTTCTATTCCCTGCACTCACGATGAGGCGAATAACAAGGAGACCACTGTTTGCCTGAAATGCCAGGGGGTTTACAGCTCCAGAAACACTTTCGAGGACACAAATCAAAAAGGATACAAGTAGAAAGAGGATTTGATTTCAGTTGATTTGACTTGATTTTACTTCATTTTATTTTCTGTCTTGTTAGGTTGGTTTACGTTAGTTTAGTTTCGTTTCTTTCCTGTGATGTTATTGGATTTGATTTGATTCTATTTTCTTTGGGGTTATTTCTTATGATTTTATTTTATGTTGGTTTATCTTATTTTATTTGACCTTGCTTTACGCGTTTTTATTTCGGTTTGTTCTTTTATTATTTTGTTTCATTTTATTTGGTCTTATTTTGGTTTAGGCTCTTTTAGGCTATTTTGCTGAATCTCTTTCAGAGCCGAGGCTCACAAGCATGAACACAATGCGCATGTGCAGCCAGGAGCAGGCTGATGTGTTCTTTAGTTTAGTTTGAAAAAGCATCCCTTGCAGTCTGGCAAAGGAAAGCTGCAGAAAGGAGCAGCAGGAAGACAGGCCAAGCAGTCCCTCGTTTCTCAACAGTGCAGAAGAACTTGAAGAAGGAGGATGGCTACCGACCACACACCGAAAAGCAGCAGAAGAGGAGGGGTGTGCTGCCCTGGGCTATTTTCACAAGTAGGACACGTGTCGATGACAAGCACCCCTTTTGCCTTCCAAAACTTGCTCCGCTGTGCTGCTTGGCCAGGGAGGCATGAAAAGCGCTCTCCTGCCTGCCCTGCGCTTGCATCGCATGCAGGGGGAGCTGAAAAGCTGCAGCTCCGCATGGTGCAGCAAGCCTGCAGCCCTTCCAAGCACAGGCTGTTTTGCACAAGCAAGGACACCTCGGGAAACGGAGCCAAGGCAAGAGCAGAGCTCGCTCCTGCTCCAAACCTGCAATGGGCAAAAGAGCCAGGGAGCGCCAGGGCACGAGGGGCGCCTCGCAGGTGCAAGAGCAGCGGGCAAGAACTGAGCCCAAAGGGCCCAGAGGAGCCCTGACAAGGGGCTGCGCTCAATGCTACGCAGGAGAAGAAGCAACCCCCGGGGGCCACCCTGGGCGTCCGCCCCGGGAGTCTAGAAAGCGTCCTCCCCCCGCATGCGGGGCACGAGGGCCACCTTCGTGGAGCAGGAGCAGCAGGCACCTAGCCAAAACGGCCCAAAGGAGCCCTGGCACGGGGCCGTGCTCAGTGCTGCAGAGGAAGGCAAAAAACCCCCGGGGACACTTGCTAGCCCACCGTGGGGGGAAAAAAAGCCTTCCTCCCCGCAGCTGCAGGGCACGAGAGGCCACCTTCGTGGTGCATGAGCAGCAGGCAGTAACCCAGCCAAAATGGCCCAGAGGAGCCCTGACAAGTGCTCATGCTCAATGCTGCAGAGGAAGGCAAAAAACCCCCGGGCACCACAGCCACTCTGCCCCGGGGCAAAATTCCTTCCTGACCCCAGCGTCGCCGGCCATGGGCTATTCCCTCAGCACGTGAGCAAGACCTGCCTCCTCGGCCCGCAGGCTGCTCACGCCTCCCAGGAGATGCCCAACCCCGATTCTCCCTCCACCTGCTGCCACCTCAGGGCCTTCCCAGAGGGGCAAAACGCCCCCGGTCTGATCCATCTGGGGGACAACGATCCTTCCGGCGCCTGGCAAGGCACCAGCGGCTGCTCCAAAGCACCGGCACCCCCGCCAACATCTCTGCATCCCATTCCTCACGGCTGCTGACACTGGCTCCGCAGGGGATGAGGATGGCGAGCTCTGCAGTGCTCCTCAGGAAGGCATTCCCTTGCTCTTGCCACTGCTAGCCAGCTGAAAAGGCCAGCCAGCCTCACCAACCTCCAGCTGTTGGGGGTTCTTCTCGTCTCCAGCAGCCTCGTCGAGCCCCCTCCGGCCTTCCTCCCTCAGCCCTCGCCAAGTAATTCCACTGTCTCCTCAAGGACTTCCTCTCGCACGTCTTGGCGCTGCCCCCAGGCCAGCTATGGCAGCGCGACGCGGGAGCGTGCTCCCTTTTAGGCTGCCCCGGGGCATGGTGACTGCTGCGTTGCCGGGTGCTGGCACTGTGACACGGGGGTGACGGGGCCCCCCCTGCGCAGCCCCGCCCGCCGGCCCTCCGCCCAGCATCCTTCCCAGGAAGGCCTTTGGGCTGCTGGCCCCGAGGCAGCCCCTGGGCCCAGGAGCCTCAGGGGGCTGTCCCTGCCCTTGCTGGCCATGCCCTGGGCACAGCTGCTGGGCGTCCCGCTAAATACATCTGGACATTCAGACTACGTCGTCAAGGCTGTTTGTCCCATCTGCATTCCTTTGGTTGCGGGGATGCCAGAGGTGAAAGCAAGGCTTTTGCTTCCCTCGGCGTGAACTGGGCAGAGACGGAGAGCACGTGCAGGATGGCCTCGCCGTTCCTGACCCATGCACCAAGGCACATTTGCTACTCCCCTGCTTATGCTGAGGTCTTCTTCTGGGAAAGAAGTCCCAAATCCTTTTCTCTTCTTGACCATCTTTTTCCTTGCACTCAAGAGCTTTTCTCCTCCCTTGGCCTTCACCCTCAATCCCTTTCCGGAAAGTGACGGCAGCCCTCTCAGCCTTTGCCTTGCTCCTGCTAGTCGTCTTCACCTCAGCTAGAGAGTCCGGAAGGATCGCTGCAGGTCCCTTCCAACTCAGCCCTTCTCTTCTCTTCACTTGTGTTCTATTCCCTGCACTCACGATGAGGCGAATAACAAGGAGACCACTGTTTGCCTGAAATGCCAGGGGGTTTACAGCTCCAGAAACACTTTCGAGGACACAAATCAAAAAGGATACAAGTAGAAAGAGGATTTGATTTCAGTTGATTTGACTTGATTTTACTTCATTTTATTTTCTGTCTTGTTAGGTTGGTTTATGTTAGTTTAGTTTCGTTTCTTTCCTGTGATGTTATTGGATTTGATTTGATTCTATTTTCTTTGGGGTTATTTCTTATGATTTTATTTTATGTTGGTTTATCTTATTTTATTTGACCTTGCTTTACGCGTTTTTATTTCGGTTTGTTCTTTTATTATTTTGTTTCATTTTATTTGGTCTTATTTTGGTTTAGGCTCTTTTAGGCTATTTTGCTGAATCTCTTTCAGAGCCGAGGCTCACAAGCATGAACACAATGCGCATGTGCAGCCAGGAGCAGGCTGATGTGTTCTTTAGTTTAGTTTGAAAAAGCATCCCTTGCAGTCTGGCAAAGCAAAGCTGCAGAAAGGAGCAGCAGGAAGACAGGCCAAGCAGTCCCTCGTTTCTCAACAGTGCAGAAGAACTTGAAGAAGGAGGATGGCTACCGACCACACACCGAAAAGCAGAAGGAGAGGAGGGGTGTGCTGCCCTGGGCTATTTTCACAAGTAGGACACGTGTCGATGACAAGCACCCCTTTTGCCTTCCAAAACTTGCTCCACTGCGCTTCTTGGCCAGGGAGGCATGAAAAGCGCTCTCCTGCCTGCCCTGCGCTTGCATCGCATGCAGGGAGAGCTGAAAAGCTGCAGCTCCGCATGGTGCAGCAAGCCTGCAGCCCTTCCAAGCACAGGCTGTTTTGCACAAGCAAGGACACCTCGGGAAACGGAGCCAAGGCAAGAGCAGAGCTCGCTCCTGCTCCAAACCTGCAATGGGCAAAAGAGCCAGGGAGCGCCAGGGCACGAGGGGCGCCTCGCAGGTGCAAGAGCAGCGGGCAAGAACTGAGCCCAAAGGGCCCAGAGGAGCCCTGACAAGGGGCTGCGCTCAATGCTACGCAGGAGAAGGAGCAACCCCCGGCGGCCACCCTGGGCGTCCGACCCGGGAGTCCAGAAAGCGTCCTCCCCCCGCATGCGAAGCACGAGGGCCAGCTCCGTGGAGCAGGAGCAGCAGGCATCTAGCCAAAACGGCCCAAAGGAGCCCTGGCAAGGGGCCGTGCTCAGTGCTGCAGAGGAAGGCAAAAAACCCCCGGGGACACTTGCTAGCCCACCGTGGGGGGAAAAAAGCCTTCCTCCCCGCAGCTGCAGGGCACGAGAGGCCACCTTCGTGGTGCAGGAGCAACAGGCAGTAACCCAGCCAAAATGGCCCAGAGGAGCCCTGACAAGTGCTCATGCTCAATGCTGCAGAGGAAGGCAAAAAACCCCCGGGCACCACAGCCACTCTGCCCCGGGGCAAAATTCCTTCCTGACCCCAGCGTCGCCGGCCATGGGCTATTCCCTCAGCACGTGAGCAAGACCTGCCTCCTCGGCCCGCAGGCTGCTCACGCCTCCCAGCAGATGCCCAACCCCGATTCTCCCTCCACCTGCTGCCACCTCAGGGCCTTCCCAGAGGGGCAAAACGCCCCCGGCCTGATCCATCTGGGGGACAACGATCCTTCCGGCGCCTGGCAAGGCACCAGCGGCTGCTCCAAAGCACCGGCACCCCCGCCAACATCTCTGCATCCCATTCCTCACGGCTGCTGACACTGGCTCCGCAGGGGATGAGGATGGCGAGCTCTGCAGTGCTCCTCAGGAAGGCATTCCCTTGCTCTTGCCACTGCTAGCCAGCTGAAAAGGCCAGCCAGCCTCACCAACCTCCAGCTGTTGGGGGTTCTTCTCGTCTCCAGCAGCCTCGTCGAGCCCCCTCCGGCCTTCCTCCCTCAGCCCTCGCCAAGTAATTCCACCGCCTCCTCAAGGACTTCCTCTCGCACGTCTTGGCGCTGCCCCCAGGCCAGCTATGGCAGCGCGACGCGGGAGCGTGCTCCCTTTTATGCTGCCCCGGGGCATGGTGACTGCTGCGTTGCCGGGTGCTGGCACTGTGACACGGGGGTGACGGGGCCGCCCCTGCGCAGCCCCGCCCGCCGGCCCTCCGCCCAGCGTCCGTCCCCAGGAAGGCCTTTGGGCTGCTGGCCCCGAGGCAGCCCCTGGGCCCAGGAGCCTCAGGGGGCTGTCCCTGCCCTTGCTGGCCATGCCCTGGGCACAGCTGCTGGGCGTCCCGCTAAATACATCTGGACATTCAGACTACGTCGTGAAGGCTCTTTGTCCCATCTGCATTCCTTTGGTTGTGGGGATGCCAGAGGTGAAAGCAAGGCTTTTGCTTCCCTCGGCGTGAACTGGGCAGAGACGGAGAGCACGTGCAGGATGGCCTCGCCGTTCCTGACCCATGCACCAAGGCACATTTGCTACTCCCCTGCTTATGCTGAGGTCTTCTTCTGGGAAAGAAGTCCCAAATCCTTTTCTCTTCTTGACCATCTTTTTCCTTGCACTCAAGAGCTTTTCTCCTCCCTTGGCCTTCACCCTCAATCCCTTTCCGGAAAGTGACGGCAGCCCTCTCAGCCTTTGCCTTGCTCCTGCTAGTCGTCTTCACCTCAGCTAGAGAGTCCGGAAGGATCGCTGCAGGTCCCTTCCAACTCAGCCCTTCTCTTCTCTTCACCTCTAGTCTATTCCCTGCACTCACGATGAGGCGAATAACAAGGAGACCACTATTTGCCTGAAATGCCAGGGGGTTTACAGCTCCAGAAACACTTTCGAGGACACAAATCAAAAAGGATACAAGTAGAAAGAGGATTTGATTTCAGTTGATTTGACTTGATTTTACTTCATTTTATTTTCTGTCTTGTTAGGTTGGTTTATGTTAGTTTAGTTTCGTTTCTTTCCTGTGATGTTATTGGATTTGATTTGATTCTATTTTCTTTGGGGTTATTTCTTATGATTTTATTTTATGTTGGTTTATCTTATTTTATTTGACCTTGCTTTACGCGTTTTTATTTCGGTTTGTTCTTTTATTATTTTGTTTCATTTTATTTGGTCTTATTTTGGTTTAGGCTCTTTTAGGCTATTTTGCTGAATCTCTTTCAGAGCCGAGGCTCACAAGCATGAACACAATGCGCATGTGCAGCCAGGAGCAGGCTGATGTGTTCTTTAGTTTAGTTTGAAAAAGCATCCCTTGCAGTCTGGCAAAGGAAAGCTGCAGAAAGGAGCAGCAGGAAGACAGGCCAAGCAGTCCCTCGTTTCTCAACAGTGCAGAAGAACTTGAAGAAGGAGGATGGCTACCGACCACACACCGAAAAGCAGAAGAAGAGGAGGGGTGTGCTGCCCTGGGCTATTTTCACAAGTAGGACACGTGTCGATGACAAGCACCCCTTTTGCCTTCCAAAACTTGCTCCGCTGTGCTGCTTGGCCAGGGAGGCATGAAAAGCGCTCTCCTGCCTGCCCTGCGCTTGCATCGCATGCAGGGGGAGCTGAAAAGCTGCAGCTCCGCATGGTGCAGCAAGCCTGCAGCCCTTCCAAGCACAGGCTGTTTTGCACAAGCAAGGACACCTCGGGAAACGGAGCCAAGGCAAGAGCAGAGCTCGCTCCTGCTCCAAACCTGCAATGGGCAAAAGAGCCAGGGAGCGCCAGGGCACGAGGGGCGCCTCGCAGGTGCAAGAGCAGCGGGCAAGAACTGAGCCCAAAGGGCCCAGAGGAGCCCTGACAAGGGGCTGCGCTCAATGCTACGCAGGAGAAGAAGCAACCCCCGGGGGCCACCCTGGGCGTCCGCCCCGGGAGTCTAGAAAGCGTCCTCCCCCCGCATGCGGGGCACGAGGGCCACCTTCGTGGAGAAGGAGCAGCAGGCACCTAGCCAAAACGGCCCAAAGGAGCCCTGGCACGGGGCCGTGCTCAGTGCTGCAGAGGAAGGCAAAAAACCCCCGGGGACACTTGCTAGCCCACCGTGGGGGGAAAAAAAGCCTTCCTCCCCGCAGCTGCAGGGCACGAGAGGCCACCTTCGTGGTGCATGAGCAGCAGGCAGTAACCCAGCCAAAATGGCCCAGAGGAGCCCTGACAAGTGCTCATGCTCAATGCTGCAGAGGAAGGCAAAAAACCCCCGGGCACCACAGCCACTCTGCCCCGGGGCAAAATTCCTTCCTGACCCCAGCGTCGCCGGCCATGGGCTATTCCCTCAGCACGTGAGCAAGACCTGCCTCCTCGGCCCGCAGGCTGCTCACGCCTCCCAGGAGATGCCCAACCCCGATTCTCCCTCCACCTGCTGCCACCTCAGGGCCTTCCCAGAGGGGCAAAACGCCCCCGGCCTGATCCATCTGGGGGACAACGATCCTTCCGGCGCCTGGCAAGGCACCAGCGGCTGCTCCAAAGCACCGGCACCCCCGCCAACATCTCTGCATCCCATTCCTCACGGCTGCTGACACTGGCTCCGCAGGGGATGAGGATGGCGAGCTCTGCAGTGCTCCTCAGGAAGCCATTCCCTTGCTCTTGCCACTGCTAGCCAGCTGAAAAGGCCAGCCAGCCTCACCAACCTCCAGCTGTTGGGGGTTCTTCTCGTCTCCAGCAGCCTCGTCGAGCCCCCTCCGGCCTTCCTCCCTCAGCCCTCGCCAAGTAATTCCACTGCCTCCTCAAGGACTTCCTCTCGCACGTCTTGGCGCTGCCCCCAGGCCAGCTATGGCAGCGCGACGCGGGAGCGTGCTCCCTTTTATGCTGCCCCGGGGCATGGTGACTGCTGCGTTGCCGGGTGCTGGCACTGTGACACGGGGGTGACGGGGCCCCCCCTGCGCAGCCCCGCCCGCCGGCCCTCCGCCCAGCATCCTTCCCAGGAAGGCCTTTGGGCTGCTGGCCCCGAGGCAGCCCCTGGGCCCAGGAGCCTCAGGGGGCTGTCCCTGCCCTTGCTGGCCATGCCCTGGGCACAGCTGCTGGGCGTCCCACTAAATACATCTGGACATTCAGACTACGTCGTCAAGGCTGTTTGTCCCATCTGCATTCCTTTGGTTGTGGGGATGCCAGAGGTGAAAGCAAGGCTTTTGCTTCCCTCGGCGTGAACTGGGCAGAGACGGAGAGCACGTGCAGGATGGCCTCGCCGTTCCTGACCCATGCACCAAGGCACATTTGCTACTCCCCTGCTTATGCTGAGGTCTTCTTCTGGGAAAGAAGTCCCAAATCCTTTTCTCTTCTTGACCATCTTTTTCCTTGCACTCAAGAGCTTTTCTCCTCCCTTGGCCTTCACCCTCAATCCCTTTCCGGAAAGTGACGGCAGCCCTCTCAGCCTTTGCCTTGCTCCTGCTAGTCGTCTTCACCTCAGCTAGAGAGTCCGGAAGGATCGCTGCAGGTCCCTTCCAACTCAGCCCTTCTCTTCTCTTCACTTGTGTTCTATTCCCTGCACTCACGATGAGGCGAATAACAAGGAGACCACTGTTTGCCTGAAATGCCAGGGGGTTTACAGCTCCAGAAACACTTTCGAGGACACAAATCAAAAAGGATACAAGTAGAAAGAGGATTTGATTTCAGTTGATTTGACTTGATTTTACTTCATTTTATTTTCTGTCTTGTTAGGTTGGTTTACGTTAGTTTAGTTTCGTTTCTTTCCTGTGATGTTATTGGATTTGATTTGATTCTATTTTCTTTGGGGTTATTTCTTATGATTTTATTTTATGTTGGTTTATCTTATTTTATTTGACCTTGCTTTACGCGTTTTTATTTCGGTTTGTTCTTTTATTATTTTGTTTCATTTTATTTGGTCTTATTTTGGTTTAGGCTCTTTTAGGCTATTTTGCTGAATCTCTTTCAGAGCCGAGGCTCACAAGCATGAACACAATGCGCATGTGCAGCCAGGAGCAGGCTGATGTGTTCTTTAGTTTAGTTTGAAAAAGCATCCCTTGCAGTCTGGCAAAGGAAAGCTGCAGAAAGGAGCAGCAGGAAGACAGGCCAAGCAGTCCCTCGTTTCTCAACAGTGCAGAAGAACTTGAAGAAGGAGGATGGCTACCGACCACACACCGAAAAGCAGAAGAAGAGGAGGGGTGTGCTGCCCTGGGCTATTTTCACAAGTAGGACACGTGTCGATGACAAGCACCCCTTTTGCCTTCCAAAACTTGCTCCGCTGTGCTGCTTGGCCAGGGAGGCATGAAAAGCGCTCTCCTGCCTGCCCTGCGCTTGCATCGCATGCAGGGAGAGCTGAAAAGCTGCAGCTCCGCATGGTGCAGCAAGCCTGCAGCCCTTCCAAGCACAGGCTGTTTTGCACAAGCAAGGACACCTCGGGAAACGGAGCCAAGGCAAGAGGAGAGCTCGCTCCTGCTCCAAACCTGCAATGGGCAAAAGAGCCAGGGAGCGCCAGGGCACGAGGGGCGCCTCGCAGGTGCAAGAGCAGCGGGCAAGAACTGAGCCCAAAGGGCCCAGAGGAGCCCTGACAAGGGGCTGCGCTCAATGCTACGCAGGAGAAGGAGCAACCCCCGGCGGCCACCCTGGGCGTCCGACCCGGGAGTCCAGAAAGCGTCCTCCCCCCGCATGCGAAGCACGAGGGCCAGCTCCGTGGAGCAGGAGCAGCAGGCATCTAGCCAAAACGGCCCAAAGGAGCCCTGGCAAGGGGCCGTGCTCAGTGCTGCAGAGGAAGGCAAAAAACCCCCGGGGACACTTGCTAGCCCACCGTGGGGGGAAAAAAGCCTTCCTCCCCGCAGCTGCAGGGCACGAGAGGCCACCTTCGTGGTGCAGGAGCAACAGGCAGTAACCCAGCCAAAATGGCCCAGAGGAGCCCTGACAAGTGCTCATGCTCAATGCTGCAGAGGAAGGCAAAAAACCCCCGGGCACCACAGCCACTCTGCCCCGGGGCAAAATTCCTTCCTGACCCCAGCGTCGCCGGCCATGGGCTATTCCCTCAGCACGTGAGCAAGACCTGCCTCCTCGGCCCGCAGGCTGCTCACGCCTCCCAGCAGATGCCCAACCCCGATTCTCCCTCCACCTGCTGCCACCTCAGGGCCTTCCCAGAGGGGCAAAACGCCCCCGGCCTGATCCATCTGGGGGACAACGATCCTTCCGGCGCCTGGCAAGGCACCAGCGGCTGCTCCAAAGCACCGGCACCCCCGCCAACATCTCTGCATCCCATTCCTCACGGCTGCTGACACTGGCTCCGCAGGGGATGAGGATGGCGAGCTCTGCAGTGCTCCTCAGGAAGGCATTCCCTTGCTCTTGCCACTGCTAGCCAGCTGAAAAGGCCAGCCAGCCTCACCAACCTCCAGCTGTTGGGGGTTCTTCTCGTCTCCAGCAGCCTCGTCGAGCCCCCTCCGGCCTTCCTCCCTCAGCCCTCGCCAAGTAATTCCACTGTCTCCTCAAGGACTTCCTCTCGCACGTCTTGGCGCTGCCCCCAGGCCAGCTATGGCAGCGCGACGCGGGAGCGTGCTCCCTTTTAGGCTGCCCCGGGGCATGGTGACTGCTGCGTTGCCGGGTGCTGGCACTGTGACACGGGGGTGACGGGGCCCCCCCTGCGCAGCCCCGCCCGCCGGCCCTCCGCCCAGCATCCTTCCCAGGAAGGCCTTTGGGCTGCTGGCCCCGAGGCAGCCCCTGGGCCCAGGAGCCTCAGGGGGCTGTCCCTGCCCTTGCTGGCCATGCCCTGGGCACAGCTGCTGGGCGTCCCGCTAAATACATCTGGACATTCAGACTACGTCGTCAAGGCTGTTTGTCCCATCTGCATTCCTTTGGTTGCGGGGATGCCAGAGGTGAAAGCAAGGCTTTTGCTTCCCTCGGCGTGAACTGGGCAGAGACGGAGAGCACGTGCAGGATGGCCTCGCCGTTCCTGACCCATGCACCAAGGCACATTTGCTACTCCCCTGCTTATGCTGAGGTCTTCTTCTGGGAAAGAAGTCCCAAATCCTTTTCTCTTCTTGACCATCTTTTTCCTTGCACTCAAGAGCTTTTCTCCTCCCTTGGCCTTCACCCTCAATCCCTTTCCGGAAAGTGACGGCAGCCCTCTCAGCCTTTGCCTTGCTCCTGCTAGTCGTCTTCACCTCAGCTAGAGAGTCCGGAAGGATCGCTGCAGGTCCCTTCCAACTCAGCCCTTCTCTTCTCTTCACTTGTGTTCTATTCCCTGCACTCACGATGAGGCGAATAACAAGGAGACCACTGTTTGCCTGAAATGCCAGGGGGTTTACAGCTCCAGAAACACTTTCGAGGACACAAATCAAAAAGGATACAAGTAGAAAGAGGATTTGATTTCAGTTGATTTGACTTGATTTTACTTCATTTTATTTTCTGTCTTGTTAGGTTGGTTTATGTTAGTTTAGTTTCGTTTCTTTCCTGTGATGTTATTGGATTTGATTTGATTCTATTTTCTTTGGGGTTATTTCTTATGATTTTATTTTATGTTGGTTTATCTTATTTTATTTGACCTTGCTTTACGCGTTTTTATTTCGGTTTGTTCTTTTATTATTTTGTTTCATTTTATTTGGTCTTATTTTGGTTTAGGCTCTTTTAGGCTATTTTGCTGAATCTCTTTCAGAGCCGAGGCTCACAAGCATGAACACAATGCGCATGTGCAGCCAGGAGCAGGCTGATGTGTTCTTTAGTTTAGTTTGAAAAAGCATCCCTTGCAGTCTGGCAAAGGAAAGCTGCAGAAAGGAGCAGCAGGAAGACAGGCCAAGCAGTCCCTCGTTTCTCAACAGTGCAGAAGAACTTGAAGAAGGAGGATGGCTACCGACCACACACCGAAAAGCAGAAGAAGAGGAGGGGTGTGCTGCCCTGGGCTATTTTCACAAGTAGGACACGTGTCGATGACAAGCACCCCTTTTGCCTTCCAAAACTTGCTCCGCTGTGCTGCTTGGCCAGGGAGGCATGAAAAGCGCTCTCCTGCCTGCCCTGCGCTTGCATCGCATGCAGGGAGAGCTGAAAAGCTGCAGCTCCGCATGGTGCAGCAAGCCTGCAGCCCTTCCAAGCACAGGCTGTTTTGCACAAGCAAGGACACCTCGGGAAACGGAGCCAAGGCAAGAGCAGAGCTCGCTCCTGCTCCAAACCTGCAATGGGCAAAAGAGCCAGGGAGCGCCAGGGCACGAGGGGCGCCTCGCAGGTGCAAGAGCAGCGGGCAAGAACTGAGCCCAAAGGGCCCAGAGGAGCCCTGACAAGGGGCTGCGCCCAATGCTACGCAGGAGAAGAAGCAACCCCCGGGGGCCACCCTGGGCGTCCGCCCCGGGAGTCTAGAAAGCGTCCTCCCCCCGCATGCGGGGCACGAGGGCCACCTTCGTGGAGCAGGAGCAGCAGGCACCTAGCCAAAACGGCCCAAAGGAGCCCTGGCACGGGGCTGTGCTCAGTGCTGCAGAGGAAGGCAAAAAACCCCCGGGGACACTTGCTAGCCCACCGTGGGGGGAAAAAAAGCCTTCCTCCCCGCAGCTGCAGGGCACGAGAGGCCACCTTCGTGGTGCATGAGCAGCAGGCAGTAACCCAGCCAAAATGGCCCAGAGGAGCCCTGACAAGTGCTCATGCTCAATGCTGCAGAGGAAGGCAAAAAACCCCCGGGCACCACAGCCAATCTGCCCCGGGGCAAAATTCCTTCCTGACCCCAGCGTCGCCGGCCATGGGCTATTCCCTCAGCACGTGAGCAAGACCTGCCTCCTCGGCCCGCAGGCTGCTCACGCCTCCCAGGAGATGCCCAACCCCGATTCTCCCTCCACCTGCTGCCACCTCAGGGCCTTCCCAGAGGGGCAAAACGCCCCCGGTCTGATCCATCTGGGGGACAACGATCCTTCCGGCGCCTGGCAAGGCACCAGCGGCTGCTCCAAAGCACCGGCACCCCCGCCAACATCTCTGCATCTCATTCCTCACGGCTGCTGACACTGGCTCCGCAGGGGATGAGGATGGCGAGCTCTGCAGTGCTCCTCAGGAAGCCATTCCCTTGCTCTTGCCACTGCTAGCCAGCTGAAAAGGCCAGCCAGCCTCACCAACCTCCAGCTGTTGGGGGTTCTTCTCGTCTCCAGCAGCCTCGTCGAGCCCCCTCCGGCCTTCCTCCCTCAGCCCTCGCCAAGTAATTCCACCGCCTCCTCAAGGACTTCCTCTCGCACGTCTTGGCGCTGCCCCCAGGCCAGCTATGGCAGCGCGACGCGGGAGCGTGCTCCCTTTTAGGCTGCCCCGGGGCATGGTGACTGCTGCGTTGCCGGGTGCTGGCACTGTGACACGGGGGTGACGGGGCCCCCCCTGCGCAGCCCCGCCCGCCGGCCCTCCGCCCAGCATCCTTCCCAGGAAGGCCTTTGGGCTGCTGGCCCCGAGGCAGCCCCTGGGCCCAGGAGCCTCAGGGGGCTGTCCCTGCCCTTGCTGGCCATGCCCTGGGCACAGCTGCTGGGCGTCCCGCTAAATACATCTGGACATTCAGACTACGTCGTCAAGGCTGTTTGTCCCATCTGCATTCCTTTGGTTGCGGGGATGCCAGAGGTGAAAGCAAGGCTTTTGCTTCCCTCGGCGTGAACTGGGCAGAGACGGAGAGCACGTGCAGGATGGCCTCGCCGTTCCTGACCCATGCACCAAGGCACATTTGCTACTCCCCTGCTTATGCTGAGGTCTTCTTCTGGGAAAGAAGTCCCAAATCCTTTTCTCTTCTTGACCATCTTTTTCCTTGCACTCAAGAGCTTTTCTCCTCCCTTGGCCTTCACCCTCAATCCCTTTCCGGAAAGTGACGGCAGCCCTCTCAGCCTTTGCCTTGCTCCTGCTAGTCGTCTTCACCTCAGCTAGAGAGTCCGGAAGGATCGCTGCAGGTCCCTTCCAACTCAGCCCTTCTCTTCTCTTCACCTCTAGTCTATTCCCTGCACTCACGATGAGGCGAATAACAAGGAGACCACTATTTGCCTGAAATGCCAGGGGGTTTACAGCTCCAGAAACACTTTCGAGGACACAAATCAAAAAGGATACAAGTAGAAAGAGGATTTGATTTCAGTTGATTTGACTTGATTTTACTTCATTTTATTTTCTGTCTTGTTAGGTTGGTTTACGTTAGTTTAGTTTCGTTTCTTTCCTGTGATGTTATTGGATTTGATTTGATTCTATTTTCTTTGGGGTTATTTCTTATGATTTTATTTTATGTTGGTTTATCTTATTTTATTTGACCTTGCTTTACGCGTTTTTATTTCGGTTTGTTCTTTTATTATTTTGTTTCATTTTATTTGGTCTTATTTTGGTTTAGGCTCTTTTAGGCTATTTTGCTGAATCTCTTTCAGAGCCGAGGCTCACAAGCATGAACACAATGCGCATGTGCAGCCAGGAGCAGGCTGATGTGTTCTTTAGTTTAGTTTGAAAAAGCATCCCTTGCAGTCTGGCAAAGGAAAGCTGCAGAAAGGAGCAGCAGGAAGACAGGCCAAGCAGTCCCTCGTTTCTCAACAGTGCAGAAGAACTTGAAGAAGGAGGATGGCTACCGACCACACACCGAAAAGCAGAAGAAGAGGAGGGGTGTGCTGCCCTGGGCTATTTTCACAAGTAGGACACGTGTCAATGACAAGCACCCCTTTTGCCTTCCAAAACTTGCTCCGCTGTGCTGCTTGGCCAGGGAGGCATGAAAAGCGCTCTCCTGCCTGCCCTGCGCTTGCATCGCCTGCAGGGGGAGCTGAAAAGCTGCAGCTCCGCATGGTGCAGCAAGCCTGCAGCCCTTCCAAGCACAGGCTGTTTTGCACAAGCAAGGACACCTCGGGAAACGCAGCCAAGGCAAGAGCAGAGCTCGCTCCTGCTCCAAACCTGCAATGGGCAAAAGAGCCAGGGAGCGCCAGGGCACGAGGGGCGCCTCGCAGGTGCAAGAGCAGCGGGCAAGAACTGAGCCCAAAGGGCCCAGAGGAGCCCTGACAAGGGGCTGCGCTCAATGCTACGCAGGAGAAGAAGCAACCCCCGGGGGCCACCCTGGGCGTCCGCCCCGGGAGTCTAGAAAGCGTCCTCCCCCCGCATGCGGGGCACGAGGGCCACCTTCATGGAGCAGGAGCAGCAGGCACCTAGCCAAAACGGCCCAAAGGAGCCCTGGCACGGGGCCGTGCTCAGTGCTGCAGAGGAAGGCAAAAAACCCCCGGGGACACTTGCTAGCCCACCGTGGGGGGAAAAAAAGCCTTCCTCCCCGCAGCTGCAGGGCACGAGAGGCCACCTTCGTGGTGCATGAGCAGCAGGCAGTAACCCAGCCAAAATGGCCCAGAGGAGCCCTGACAAGTGCTCATGCTGAATGCTGCAGAGGAAGGCAAAAAACCCCCGGGCACCAGAGCCACTCTGCCCCGGGGCAAAATTCCTTCCTGACCCCAGCGTCGCCGGCCATGGGCTATTCCCTCAGCACGTGAGCAAGACCTGCCTCCTCGGCCCGCAGGCTGCTCACGCCTCCCAGGAGATGCCCAACCCCAATTCTCCCTCCACCTGCTGCCACCTCAGGGCCTTCCCAGAGGGGCAAAACGCCCCCGGCCTGATCCATCTGGGGGACAACGATCCTTCCGGCGCCTGGCAAGGCACCAGCGGCTGCTCCAAAGCACCGGCACCCCCGCCAACATCTCTGCATCCCATTCCTCACGGCTGCTGACACTGGCTCCGCAGGGGATGAGGATGGCGAGCTCTGCAGTGCTCCTCAGGAAGCCATTCCCTTGCTCTTGCCACTGCTAGCCAGCTGAAAAGGCCAGCCAGCCTCACCAACCTCCAGCTGTTGGGGGTTCTTCTCGTCTCCAGCAGCCTCGTCGAGCCCCCTCCGGCCTTCCTCCCTCAGCCCTCGCCAAGTAATTCCACCGCCTCCTCAAGGACTTCCTCTCGCACGTCTTGGCGCTGCCCCCAGGCCAGCTATGGCAGCGCGACGCGGGAGCGTGCTCCCTTTTATGCTGCCCCGGGGCATGGTGACTGCTGCGTTGCCGGGTGCTGGCACTGTGACACGGGGGTGACGGGGCCCCCCCTGCGCAGCCCCGCCCGCCGGCTCTCCGCCCAGCATCCTTCCCAGGAAGGCCTTTGGGCTGCTGGCCCCGAGGCAGCCCCTGGGCCCAGGAGCCTCAGGGGGCTGTCCCTGCCCTTGCTGGCCATGCCCTGGGCACAGCTGCTGGGCGTCCCGCTAAATACATCTGGACATTCAGACTACGTCGTCAAGGCTGTTTGTCCCATCTGCATTCCTTTGGTTGCGGGGATGCCAGAGGTGAAAGCAAGGCTTTTGCTTCCCTCGGCGTGAACTGGGCAGAGACGGAGAGCACGTGCAGGATGGCCTCGCCGTTCCTGACCCATGCACCAAGGCACATTTGCTACTCCCCTGCTTATGCTGAGGTCTTCTTCTGGGAAAGAAGTCCCAAATCCTTTTCTCTTCTTGACCATCTTTTTCCTTGCACTCAAGAGCTTTTCTCCTCCCTTGGCCTTCACCCTCAATCCCTTTCCGGAAAGTGACGGCAGCCCTCTCAGCCTTTGCCTTGCTCCTGCTAGTCGTCTTCACCTCAGCTAGAGAGTCCGGAAGGATCGCTGCAGGTCCCTTCCAACTCAGCCCTTCTCTTCTCTTCACTTGTGTTCTATTCCCTGCACTCACGATGAGGCGAATAACAAGGAGACCACTGTTTGCCTGAAATGCCAGGGGGTTTACAGCTCCAGAAACACTTTCGAGGACACAAATCAAAAAGGATACAAGTAGAAAGAGGATTTGATTTCAGTTGATTTGACTTGATTTTACTTCATTTTATTTTCTGTCTTGTTAGGTTGGTTTACGTTAGTTTAGTTTCGTTTCTTTCCTGTGATGTTATTGGATTTGATTTGATTCTATTTTCTTTGGGGTTATTTCTTATGATTTTATTTTATGTTGGTTTATCTTATTTTATTTGACCTTGCTTTACGCGTTTTTATTTCGGTTTGTTCTTTTATTATTTTGTTTCATTTTATTTGGTCTTATTTTGGTTTAGGCTCTTTTAGGCTATTTTGCTGAATCTCTTTCAGAGCCGAGGCTGACAAGCATGAACACAATGCGCATGTGCAGCCAGGAGCAGGCTGATGTGTTCTTTAGTTTAGTTTGAAAAAGCATCCCTTGCAGTCTGGCAAAGGAAAGCTGCAGAAAGGAGCAGCAGGAAGACAGGCCAAGCAGTCCCTCGTTTCTCAACAGTGCAGAAGAACTTGAAGAAGGAGGATGGCTACCGACCACACACCGAAAAGCAGAAGAAGAGGAGGGGTGTGCTGCCCTGGGCTATTTTCACAAGTAGGACACGTGTCGATGACAAGCACCCCTTTTGCCTTCCAAAACTTGCTCCGCTGTGCTGCTTGGCCAGGGAGGCATGAAAAGCGCTCTCCTGCCTGCCCTGCGCTTGCATCGCCTGCAGGGGGAGCTGAAAAGCTGCAGCTCCGCATGGTGCAGCAAGCCTGCAGCCCTTCCAAGCACAGGCTGTTTTGCACAAGCAAGGACACCTCGGGAAACGCAGCCAAGGCAAGAGCAGAGCTCGCTCCTGCTCCAAACCTGCAATGGGCAAAAGAGCCAGGGAGCGCCAGGGCACGAGGGGCGCCTCGCAGGTGCAAGAGCAGCGGGCAAGAACTGAGCCCAAAGGGCCCAGAGGAGCCCTGACAAGGGGCTGCGCTCAATGCTACGCAGGAGAAGAAGCAACCCCCGGGGGCCACCCTGGGCGTCCGCCCCGGGAGTCTAGAAAGCGTCCTCCCCCCGCATGCGGGGCACGAGGGCCACCTTCATGGAGCAGGAGCAGCAGGCACCTAGCCAAAACGGCCCAAAGGAGCCCTGGCACGGGGCCGTGCTCAGTGCTGCAGAGGAAGGCAAAAAACCCCCGGGGACACTTGCTAGCCCACCGTGGGGGGAAAAAAAGCCTTCCTCCCCGCAGCTGCAGGGCACGAGAGGCCACCTTCGTGGTGCATGAGCAGCAGGCAGTAACCCAGCCAAAATGGCCCAGAGGAGCCCTGACAAGTGCTCATGCTGAATGCTGCAGAGGAAGGCAAAAAACCCCCGGGCACCAGAGCCACTCTGCCCCGGGGCAAAATTCCTTCCTGACCCCAGCGTCGCCGGCCATGGGCTATTCCCTCAGCACGTGAGCAAGACCTGCCTCCTCGGCCCGCAGGCTGCTCACGCCTCCCAGGAGATGCCCAACCCCGATTCTCCCTCCACCTGCTGCCACCTCAGGGCCTTCCCAGAGGGGCAAAACGCCCCCGGCCTGATCCATCTGGGGGACAACGATCCTTCCGGCGCCTGGCAAGGCACCAGCGGCTGCTCCAAAGCACCGGCACCCCCGCCAACATCTCTGCATCCCATTCCTCACGGCTGCTGACACTGGCTCCGCAGGGGATGAGGATGGCGAGCTCTGCAGTGCTCCTCAGGAAGCCATTCCCTTGCTCTTGCCACTGCTAGCCAGCTGAAAAGGCCAGCCAGCCTCACCAACCTCCAGCTGTTGGGGGTTCTTCTCGTCTCCAGCAGCCTCGTCGAGCCCCCTCCGGCCTTCCTCCCTCAGCCCTCGCCAAGTAATTCCACCGCCTCCTCAAGGACTTCCTCTCGCACGTCTTGGCGCTGCCCCCAGGCCAGCTATGGCAGCGCGACGCGGGAGCGTGCTCCCTTTTATGCTGCCCCGGGGCATGGTGACTGCTGCGTTGCCGGGTGCTGGCACTGTGACACGGGGGTGACGGGGCCCCCCCTGCGCAGCCCCGCCCGCCGGCCCTCCGCCCAGCATCCTTCCCAGGAAGGCCTTTGGGCTGCTGGCCCCGAGGCAGCCCCTGGGCCCAGGAGCCTCAGGGGGCTGTCCCTGCCCTTGCTGGCCATGCCCTGGGCACAGCTGCTGGGCGTCCCGCTAAATACATCTGGACATTCAGACTACGTCGTCAAGGCTGTTTGTCCCATCTGCATTCCTTTGGTTGCGGGGATGCCAGAGGTGAAAGCAAGGCTTTTGCTTCCCTCGGCGTGAACTGGGCAGAGACGGAGAGCACGTGCAGGATGGCCTCGCCGTTCCTGACCCATGCACCAAGGCACATTTGCTACTCCCCTGCTTATGCTGAGGTCTTCTTCTGGGAAAGAAGTCCCAAATCCTTTTCTCTTCTTGACCATCTTTTTCCTTGCACTCAAGAGCTTTTCTCCTCCCTTGGCCTTCACCCTCAATCCCTTTCCGGAAAGTGACGGCAGCCCTCTCAGCCTTTGCCTTGCTCCTGCTAGTCGTCTTCACCTCAGCTAGAGAGTCCGGAAGGATCGCTGCAGGTCCCTTCCAACTCAGCCCTTCTCTTCTCTTCACCTCTAGTCTATTCCCTGCACTCACGATGAGGCGAATAACAAGGAGACCACTGTTTGCCTGAAATGCCAGGGGGTTTACAGCTCCAGAAACACTTTCGAGGACACAAATCAAAAAGGATACAAGTAGAAAGAGGATTTGATTTCAGTTGATTTGACTTGATTTTACTTCATTTTATTTTCTGTCTTGTTAGGTTGGTTTACGTTAGTTTAGTTTCGTTTCTTTCCTGTGATGTTATTGGATTTGATTTGATTCTATTTTCTTTGGGGTTATTTCTTATGATTTTATTTTATGTTGGTTTATCTTATTTTATTTGACCTTGCTTTACGCGTTTTTATTTCGGTTTGTTCTTTTATTATTTTGTTTCATTTTATTTGGTCTTATTTTGGTTTAGGCTCTTTTAGGCTATTTTGCTGAATCTCTTTCAGAGCCGAGGCTCACAAGCATGAACACAATGCGCATGTGCAGCCAGGAGCAGGCTGATGTGTTCTTTAGTTTAGTTTGAAAAAGCATCCCTTGCAGTCTGGCAAAGGAAAGCTGCAGAAAGGAGCAGCAGGAAGACAGGCCAAGCAGTCCCTCGTTTCTCAACAGTGCAGAAGAACTTGAAGAAGGAGGATGGCTACCGACCACACACCGAAAAGCAGAAGAAGAGGAGGGGTGTGCTGCCCTGGGCTATTTTCACAAGTAGGACACGTGTCAATGACAAGCACCCCTTTTGCCTTCCAAAACTTGCTCCGCTGTGCTGCTTGGCCAGGGAGGCATGAAAAGCGCTCTCCTGCCTGCCCTGCGCTTGCATCGCCTGCAGGGGGAGCTGAAAAGCTGCAGCTCCGCATGGTGCAGCAAGCCTGCAGCCCTTCCAAGCACAGGCTGTTTTGCACAAGCAAGGACACCTCGGGAAACGCAGCCAAGGCAAGAGCAGAGCTCGCTCCTGCTCCAAACCTGCAATGGGCAAAAGAGCCAGGGAGCGCCAGGGCACGAGGGGCGCCTCGCAGGTGCAAGAGCAGCGGGCAAGAACTGAGCCCAAAGGGCCCAGAGGAGCCCTGACAAGGGGCTGCGCTCAATGCTACGCAGGAGAAGAAGCAACCCCCGGGGGCCACCCTGGGCGTCCGCCCCGGGAGTCTAGAAAGCGTCCTCCCCCCGCATGCGGGGCACGAGGGCCACCTTCGTGGAGCAGGAGCAGCAGGCACCTAGCCAAAACGGCCCAAAGGAGCCCTGGCACGGGGCTGTGCTCAGTGCTGCAGAGGAAGGCAAAAAACCCCCGGGGACACTTGCTAGCCCACCGTGGGGGGAAAAAAAGCCTTCCTCCCCGCAGCTGCAGGGCACGAGAGGCCACCTTCGTGGTGCATGAGCAGCAGGCAGTAACCCAGCCAAAATGGCCCAGAGGAGCCCTGACAAGTGCTCATGCTCAATGCTGCAGAGGAAGGCAAAAAACCCCCGGGCACCACAGCCAATCTGCCCCGGGGCAAAATTCCTTCCTGACCCCAGCGTCGCCGGCCATGGGCTATTCCCTCAGCACGTGAGCAAGACCTGCCTCCTCGGCCCGCAGGCTGCTCACGCCTCCCAGGAGATGCCCAACCCCGATTCTCCCTCCACCTGCTGCCACCTCAGGGCCTTCCCAGAGGGGCAAAACGCCCCCGGTCTGATCCATCTGGGGGACAACGATCCTTCCGGCGCCTGGCAAGGCACCAGCGGCTGCTCCAAAGCACCGGCACCCCCGCCAACATCTCTGCATCTCATTCCTCACGGCTGCTGACACTGGCTCCGCAGGGGATGAGGATGGCGAGCTCTGCAGTGCTCCTCAGGAAGCCATTCCCTTGCTCTTGCCACTGCTAGCCAGCTGAAAAGGCCAGCCAGCCTCACCAACCTCCAGCTGTTGGGGGTTCTTCTCGTCTCCAGCAGCCTCGTCGAGCCCCCTCCGGCCTTCCTCCCTCAGCCCTCGCCAAGTAATTCCACCGCCTCCTCAAGGACTTCCTCTCGCACGTCTTGGCGCTGCCCCCAGGCCAGCTATGGCAGCGCGACGCGGGAGCGTGCTCCCTTTTAGGCTGCCCCGGGGCATGGTGACTGCTGCGTTGCCGGGTGCTGGCACTGTGACACGGGGGTGACGGGGCCCCCCCTGCGCAGCCCCGCCCGCCGGCCCTCCGCCCAGCATCCTTCCCAGGAAGGCCTTTGGGCTGCTGGCCCCGAGGCAGCCCCTGGGCCCAGGAGCCTCAGGGGGCTGTCCCTGCCCTTGCTGGCCATGCCCTGGGCACAGCTGCTGGGCGTCCCGCTAAATACATCTGGACATTCAGACTACGTCGTCAAGGCTGTTTGTCCCATCTGCATTCCTTTGGTTGCGGGGATGCCAGAGGTGAAAGCAAGGCTTTTGCTTCCCTCGGCGTGAACTGGGCAGAGACGGAGAGCACGTGCAGGATGGCCTCGCCGTTCCTGACCCATGCACCAAGGCACATTTGCTACTCCCCTGCTTATGCTGAGGTCTTCTTCTGGGAAAGAAGTCCCAAATCCTTTTCTCTTCTTGACCATCTTTTTCCTTGCACTCAAGAGCTTTTCTCCTCCCTTGGCCTTCACCCTCAATCCCTTTCCGGAAAGTGACGGCAGCCCTCTCAGCCTTTGCCTTGCTCCTGCTAGTCGTCTTCACCTCAGCTAGAGAGTCCGGAAGGATCGCTGCAGGTCCCTTCCAACTCAGCCCTTCTCTTCTCTTCACCTCTAGTCTATTCCCTGCACTCACGATGAGGCGAATAACAAGGAGACCACTATTTGCCTGAAATGCCAGGGGGTTTACAGCTCCAGAAACACTTTCGAGGACACAAATCAAAAAGGATACAAGTAGAAAGAGGATTTGATTTCAGTTGATTTGACTTGATTTTACTTCATTTTATTTTCTGTCTTGTTAGGTTGGTTTACGTTAGTTTAGTTTCGTTTCTTTCCTGTGATGTTATTGGATTTGATTTGATTCTATTTTCTTTGGGGTTATTTCTTATGATTTTATTTTATGTTGGTTTATCTTATTTTATTTGACCTTGCTTTACGCGTTTTTATTTCGGTTTGTTCTTTTATTATTTTGTTTCATTTTATTTGGTCTTATTTTGGTTTAGGCTCTTTTAGGCTATTTTGCTGAATCTCTTTCAGAGCCGAGGCTCACAAGCATGAACACAATGCGCATGTGCAGCCAGGAGCAGGCTGATGTGTTCTTTAGTTTAGTTTGAAAAAGCATCCCTTGCAGTCTGGCAAAGGAAAGCTGCAGAAAGGAGCAGCAGGAAGACAGGCCAAGCAGTCCCTCGTTTCTCAACAGTGCAGAAGAACTTGAAGAAGGAGGATGGCTACCGACCACACACCGAAAAGCAGAAGAAGAGGAGGGGTGTGCTGCCCTGGGCTATTTTCACAAGTAGGACACGTGTCAATGACAAGCACCCCTTTTGCCTTCCAAAACTTGCTCCGCTGTGCTGCTTGGCCAGGGAGGCATGAAAAGCGCTCTCCTGCCTGCCCTGCGCTTGCATCGCCTGCAGGGGGAGCTGAAAAGCTGCAGCTCCGCATGGTGCAGCAAGCCTGCAGCCCTTCCAAGCACAGGCTGTTTTGCACAAGCAAGGACACCTCGGGAAACGCAGCCAAGGCAAGAGCAGAGCTCGCTCCTGCTCCAAACCTGCAATGGGCAAAAGAGCCAGGGAGCGCCAGGGCACGAGGGGCGCCTCGCAGGTGCAAGAGCAGCGGGCAAGAACTGAGCCCAAAGGGCCCAGAGGAGCCCTGACAAGGGGCTGCGCTCAATGCTACGCAGGAGAAGAAGCAACCCCCGGGGGCCACCCTGGGCGTCCGCCCCGGGAGTCTAGAAAGCGTCCTCCCCCCGCATGCGGGGCACGAGGGCCACCTTCATGGAGCAGGAGCAGCAGGCACCTAGCCAAAACGGCCCAAAGGAGCCCTGGCACGGGGCCGTGCTCAGTGCTGCAGAGGAAGGCAAAAAACCCCCGGGGACACTTGCTAGCCCACCGTGGGGGGAAAAAAAGCCTTCCTCCCCGCAGCTGCAGGGCACGAGAGGCCACCTTCGTGGTGCATGAGCAGCAGGCAGTAACCCAGCCAAAATGGCCCAGAGGAGCCCTGACAAGTGCTCATGCTCAATGCTGCAGAGGAAGGCAAAAAACCCCCGGGCACCAGAGCCACTCTGCCCCGGGGCAAAATTCCTTCCTGACCCCAGCGTCGCCGGCCATGGGCTATTCCCTCAGCACGTGAGCAAGACCTGCCTCCTCGGCCCGCAGGCTGCTCACGCCTCCCAGGAGATGCCCAACCCCGATTCTCCCTCCACCTGCTGCCACCTCAGGGCCTTCCCAGAGGGGCAAAACGCCCCCGGCCTGATCCATCTGGGGGACAACGATCCTTCCGGCGCCTGGCAAGGCACCAGCGGCTGCTCCAAAGCACCGGCACCCCCGCCAACATCTCTGCATCCCATTCCTCACGGCTGCTGACACTGGCTCCGCAGGGGATGAGGATGGCGAGCTCTGCAGTGCTCCTCAGGAAGGCATTCCCTTGCTCTTGCCACTGCTAGCCAGCTGAAAAGGCCAGCCAGCCTCACCAACCTCCAGCTGTTGGGGGTTCTTCTCGTCTCCAGCAGCCTCGTCGAGCCCCCTCCGGCCTTCCTCCCTCAGCCCTCGCCAAGTAATTCCACCGCCTCCTCAAGGACTTCCTCTCGCACGTCTTGGCGCTGCCCCCAGGCCAGCTATGGCAGCGCGACGCGGGAGCGTGCTCCCTTTTATGCTGCCCCGGGGCATGGTGACTGCTGCGTTGCCGGGTGCTGGCACTGTGACACGGGGGTGACGGGGCCCCCCCTGCGCAGCCCCGCCCGCCGGCCCTCCGCCCAGCATCCTTCCCAGGAAGGCCTTTGGGCTGCTGGCCCCGAGGCAGCCCCTGGGCCCAGGAGCCTCAGGGGGCTGTCCCTGCCCTTGCTGGCCATGCCCTGGGCACAGCTGCTGGGCGTCCCGCTAAATACATCTGGACATTCAGACTACGTCGTCAAGGCTGTTTGTCCCATCTGCATTCCTTTGGTTGCGGGGATGCCAGAGGTGAAAGCAAGGCTTTTGCTTCCCTCGGCGTGAACTGGGCAGAGACGGAGAGCACGTGCAGGATGGCCTCGCCGTTCCTGACCCATGCACCAAGGCACATTTGCTACTCCCCTGCTTATGCTGAGGTCTTCTTCTGGGAAAGAAGTCCCAAATCCTTTTCTCTTCTTGACCATCTTTTTCCTTGCACTCAAGAGCTTTTCTCCTCCCTTGGCCTTCACCCTCAATCCCTTTCCGGAAAGTGACGGCAGCCCT
Organism: Platalea leucorodia; assembly: GCF_965183815.1. Lineage (NCBI taxonomy): Eukaryota > Metazoa > Chordata > Aves > Pelecaniformes > Threskiornithidae > Platalea > Platalea leucorodia. The sequence continues at coordinate 109,287 of NW_028121401.1, forward strand.
CTCAGCCTTTGCCTTGCTCCTGCTAGTCGTCTTCACCTCAGCTAGAGAGTCCGGAAGGATCGCTGCAGGTCCCTTCCAACTCAGCCCTTCTCTTCTCTTCACCTCTAGTCTATTCCCTGCACTCACGATGAGGCGAATAACAAGGAGACCACTGTTTGCCTGAAATGCCAGGGGGTTTACAGCTCCAGAAACACTTTCGAGGACACAAATCAAAAAGGATACAAGTAGAAAGAGGATTTGATTTCAGTTGATTTGACTTGATTTTACTTCATTTTATTTTCTGTCTTGTTAGGTTGGTTTACGTTAGTTTAGTTTCGTTTCTTTCCTGTGATGTTATTGGATTTGATTTGATTCTATTTTCTTTGGGGTTATTTCTTATGATTTTATTTTATGTTGGTTTATCTTATTTTATTTGACCTTGCTTTACGCGTTTTTATTTCGGTTTGTTCTTTTATTATTTTGTTTCATTTTATTTGGTCTTATTTTGGTTTAGGCTCTTTTAGGCTATTTTGCTGAATCTCTTTCAGAGCCGAGGCTCACAAGCATGAACACAATGCGCATGTGCAGCCAGGAGCAGGCTGATGTGTTCTTTAGTTTAGTTTGAAAAAGCATCCCTTGCAGTCTGGCAAAGGAAAGCTGCAGAAAGGAGCAGCAGGAAGACAGGCCAAGCAGTCCCTCGTTTCTCAACAGTGCAGAAGAACTTGAAGAAGGAGGATGGCTACCGACCACACACCGAAAAGCAGAAGAAGAGGAGGGGTGTGCTGCCCTGGGCTATTTTCACAAGTAGGACACGTGTCAATGACAAGCACCCCTTTTGCCTTCCAAAACTTGCTCCGCTGTGCTGCTTGGCCAGGGAGGCATGAAAAGCGCTCTCCTGCCTGCCCTGCGCTTGCATCGCCTGCAGGGGGAGCTGAAAAGCTGCAGCTCCGCATGGTGCAGCAAGCCTGCAGCCCTTCCAAGCACAGGCTGTTTTGCACAAGCAAGGACACCTCGGGAAACGCAGCCAAGGCAAGAGCAGAGCTCGCTCCTGCTCCAAACCTGCAATGGGCAAAAGAGCCAGGGAGCGCCAGGGCACGAGGGGCGCCTCGCAGGTGCAAGAGCAGCGGGCAAGAACTGAGCCCAAAGGGCCCAGAGGAGCCCTGACAAGGGGCTGCGCTCAATGCTACGCAGGAGAAGCAGCAACCCCCGGGGGCCACCCTGGGCGTCCGCCCTGGGAGTCTAGAAAGTGTCCTCTCCCCGCATGCGGGGCACGAGGGCCACCTTGGTGGAGCAGGAGCAGCAGGCACCTAGCCAAAACGGCCCAAAGGAGCCCTGGCACGGGGCCGTGCTCAGTGCTGCAGAGGAAGGCAAAAAACCCCCGAGGACACTTGCTAGCCCACCGTGGGGGGAAAAAAAGCCTTCCTCCCCGCAACTGCAGGCCACGAGAGGCCACCTTCGTGGTGCATGAGCAGCAGGCAGTAACCCAGCCAAAATGGCCCAGAGGAGCCCTGACAAGTGCTCATGCTCAATGCTGCAGAGGAAGGCAAAAAACCCCCGGGCACCAGAGCCAATCTGCCCCGGGGCAAAATTCCTTCCTGACCCCAGCGTCGCCGGCCATGGGCTATTCCCTGAGCACGTGAGCAAGACCTGCCTCCTTGGCCCGCAGGCTGCTCACGCCTCCCAGGAGATGCCCAGCCCCGATTCTCCCTCCACCTGCTGCCACCTCAGGGCCTTCCCAGAGGGGCAAAACGCCCCCGGCCTCATCCATCTGGGGGACAACGATCCTTCCGGCGCCTGGCAAGGCACCAGTGGCTGCTCCAAAGCACCGGCACCCCCGCCAACATCTCTGCAGCCCATTCCCCACGGCTGGTGACACTGGCTCCGCAAGGGATGAGGATGGTGAGCTCTGCAGTGCTCCTCAAGAAGGCATTCCCTTGCTCTTGCCACTGCTAGCCAGCTGAAAAGGCCAGCCAGCCTCGCGAACCTCCAGCTGTTGGGGGTTCTTCTCGTCTCCAGCAGCCTCGTCGAGCCCCCTCCGGCCTTCCTCCCTCAGCCCTCGCCAAGTAATTCCACCGCCTCCTCAAGGACTTCCTCTCGCACGTCTTGGCGCTGCCCCCAGGCCAGCTATGGCAGCGCGACGCGGGAGCGTGCTCCCTTTTATGCTGCCCCGGGGCATGGTGACTGCTGCGTTGCCGGGTGCTGGCACTGTGACACGGGGGTGACGGGGCCCCCCCTGCGCAGCCCCGCCCGCCGGCCCTCCGCCCAGCATCCTTCCCAGGAAGGCCTTTGGGCTGCTGGCCCCGAGGCAGCCCCTGGGCCCAGGAGCCTCAGGGGGCTGTCCCTGCCCTTGCTGGCCATGCCCTGGGCACAGCTGCTGGGCGTCCCGCTAAATACATCTGGACATTCAGACTACGTCGTCAAGGCTGTTTGTCCCATCTGCATTCCTTTGGTTGTGGGGATGCCAGAGGTGAAAGCAAGGCTTTTGCTTCCCTCAGCGTGAACTGGGCAGAGACGGAGAGCACGTGCAGGATGGCCTCGCCGTTCCTGACCCATGCACCAAGGCACATTTGCTACTCCCCTGCTTATGCTGAGGTCTTCTTCTGGGAAAGAAGTCCCAAATCCTTTTCTCTTCTTGACCATCTTTTTCCTTGCACTCAAGAGCTTTTCTCCTCCCTTGGCCTTCACCCTCCATACCTTTCCGGAAAGTGACGGCAGCCCTCTCAGCCTTTGCCTTGCTCCTGCTAGTCGTCTTCACCTCAGCTAGAGAGTCCGGAAGGATCGCTGCAGGTCCCTTCCAACTCAGCCCTTCTCTTCTCTTCACCTCTAGTCTATTCCCTGCACTCACGATGAGGCGAATAACAAGGAGACCACTGTTTGCCTGAAATGCCAGGGGGTTTACAGCTCCAGAAACACTTTCGAGGACACAAATCAAAAAGGATACAAGTAGAAAGAGGATTTGATTTCAGTTGATTTGACTTGATTTTACTTCATTTTATTTTCTGTCTTGTTAGGTTGGTTTATGTTAGTTTAGTTTCGTTTCTTTCCTGTGATGTTATTGGATTTGATTTGATTCTATTTTCTTTGGGGTTATTTCTTATGATTTTATTTTATGTTGGTTTATCTTATTTTATTTGACCTTGCTTTACGCGTTTTTATTTCGGTTTGTTCTTTTATTATTTTGTTTCATTTTATTTGGTCTTATTTTGGTTTAGGCTCTTTTAGGCTATTTTGCTGAATCTCTTTCAGAGCCGAGGCTCACAAGCATGAACACAATGCGCATGTGCAGCCAGGAGCAGGCTGATGTGTTCTTTAGTTTAGTTTGAAAAAGCATCCCTTGCAGTCTGGCAAAGGAAAGCTGCAGAAAGGAGCAGCAGGAAGACAGGCCAAGCAGTCCCTCGTTTCTCAACAGTGCAGAAGAACTTGAAGAAGGAGGATGGCTACCGACCACACACCGAAAAGCAGAAGAAGAGGAGGGGTGTGGTGCCCTGGGGTATTTTCACAAGTAGGACACGTGTCGATGACAAGCACCCCTTTTGCCTTCCAAAACTTGCTCCGCTGTGCTGCTTGGCCAGGGAGGCATGAAAAGCGCTCTCCTGCCTGCCCTGCGCTTGCATCGCATGCAGGGGGAGCTGAAAAGCTGCAGCTCCGCATGGTGCAGCAAGCCTGCAGCCCTTCCAAGCACAGGCTGTTTTGCACAAGCAAGGACACCTCGGGAAACGGAGCCAAGGCAAGAGCAGAGCTCGCTCCTGCTCCAAACCTGCAATGGGCAAAAGAGCCAGGGAGCACCATGGCACGAGGGGCGCCTCGCAGGTGCAAGAGCAGCGGGCAAGAACTGAGCCCAAAGGGCCCAGGGGAGCCCTGACAAGGGGCTGCGCTCAATGCTACGCAGGAGAAGAAGCAACCCCCGGGGGCCACCCTGGGCGTCCGCCCCGGGAGTCTAGAAAGCGTCCTCCCCCCGCATGCGGGGCACGAGGGCCAGCTTCGTGGAGCAGGAGCAGCAGGCACCTAGCCAAAACGGCCCAAAGGAGCCCTGGCACGGGGCCGTGCTCAGTGCTGCAGAGGAAGGCAAAAAACCCCCGGGGACACTTGCTAGCCCACCGTGGGGGGAAAAAAAGCCTTCCTCCCCGCAGCTGCAGGGCACGAGAGGCCACCTTCGTGGTGCATGAGCAGCAGGCAGTAACCCAGCCAAAATGGCCCAGAGGAGCCCTGACAAGTGCTCATGCTCAATGCTGCAGAGGAAGGCAAAAAACCCCCGGGCACCACAGCCACTCTGCCCCGGGGCAAAATTCCTTCCTGACCCCAGCGTCGCCGGCCATGGGCTATTCCCTGAGCACGTGAGCAAGACCTGCCTCCTCGGCCCGCAGGCTGCTCACGCCTCCCAGCAGATGCCCAACCCCGATTCTCCCTCCACCTGCTGCCACCTCAGGGCCTTCCCAGAGGGGCAAAACGCCCCCGGTCTGATCCATCTGGGGGACAACGATCCTTCCGGCGCCTGGCAAGGCACCAGCGGCTGCTCCAAAGCACCGGCACCCCCGCCAACATCTCTGCATCCCATTCCTCACGGCTGCTGACACTGGCTCCGCAGGGGATGAGGATGGCGAGCTCTGCAGTGCTCCTCAGGAAGCCATTCCCTTGCTCTTGCCACTGCTAGCCAGCTGAAAAGGCCAGCCAGCCTCACCAACCTCCAGCTGTTGGGGGTTCTTCTCGTCTCCAGCAGCCTCGTCGAGCCCCCTCCGGCCTTCCTCCCTCAGCCCTCGCCAAGTAATTCCACCGCCTCCTCAAGGACTTCCTCTCGCACGTCTTGGCGCTGCCCCCAGGCCAGCTATGGCAGCGCGACGCGGGAGCGTGCTCCCTTTTATGCTGCCCCGGGGCATGGTGACTGCTGCGTTGCCGGGTGCTGGCACTGTGACACGGGGGTGACGGGGCCCCCCCTGCGCAGCCCCGCCCGCCGGCCCTCCGCCCAGCATCCTTCCCAGGAAGGCCTTTGGGCTGCTGGCCCCGAGGCAGCCCCTGGGCCCAGGAGCCTCAGGGGGCTGTCCCTGCCCTTGCTGGCCATGCCCTGGGCACAGCTGCTGGGCGTCCCGCTAAATACATCTGGACATTCAGACTACGTCGTCAAGGCTGTTTGTCCCATCTGCATTCCTTTGGTTGCGGGGATGCCAGAGGTGAAAGCAAGGCTTTTGCTTCCCTCGGCGTGAACTGGGCAGAGACGGAGAGCACGTGCAGGATGGCCTCGCCGTTCCTGACCCATGCACCAAGGCACATTTGCTACTCCCCTGCTTATGCTGAGGTCTTCTTCTGGGAAAGAAGTCCCAAATCCTTTTCTCTTCTTGACCATCTTTTTCCTTGCACTCAAGAGCTTTTCTCCTCCCTTGGCCTTCACCCTCCATACCTTTCCGGAAAGTGACGGCAGCCCTCTCAGCCTTTGCCTTGCTCCTGCTAGTCGTCTTCACCTCAGCTAGAGAGTCCGGAAGGATCGCTGCAGGTCCCTTCCAACTCAGCCCTTCTCTTCTCTTCACCTCTAGTCTATTCCCTGCACTCACGATGAGGCGAATAACAAGGAGACCACTGTTTGCCTGAAATGCCAGGGGGTTTACAGCTCCAGAAACACTTTCGAGGACACAAATCAAAAAGGATACAAGTAGAAAGAGGATTTGATTTCAGTTGATTTGACTTGATTTTACTTCATTTTATTTTCTGTCTTGTTAGGTTGGTTTATGTTAGTTTAGTTTCGTTTCTTTCCTGTGATGTTATTGGATTTGATTTGATTCTATTTTCTTTGGGGTTATTTCTTATGATTTTATTTTATGTTGGTTTATCTTATTTTATTTGACCTTGCTTTACGCGTTTTTATTTCGGTTTGTTCTTTTATTATTTTGTTTCATTTTATTTGGTCTTATTTTGGTTTAGGCTCTTTTAGGCTATTTTGCTGAATCTCTTTCAGAGCCGAGGCTCACAAGCATGAACACAATGCGCATGTGCAGCCAGGAGCAGGCTGATGTGTTCTTTAGTTTAGTTTGAAAAAGCATGCCTTGCAGTCTGGCAAAGGAAAGCTGCAGAAAGGAGCAGCAGGAAGACAGGCCAAGCAGTCCCTCGTTTCTCAACAGTGCAGAAGAACTTGAAGAAGGAGGATGGCTACCGACCACACACCGAAAAGCAGAAGAAGAGGAGGGGTGTGCTGCCCTGGGCTATTTTCACAAGTAGGACACGTGTCGATGACAAGCACCCCTTTTGCCTTCCAAAACTTGCTCCGCTGTGCTGCTTGGCCAGGGAGGCATGAAAAGCGCTCTCCTGCCTGCCCTGCGCTTGCATCGCATGCAGGGGGAGCTGAAAAGCTGCAGCTCCGCATGGTGCAGCAAGCCTGCAGCCCTTCCAAGCACAGGCTGTTTTGCACAAGCAAGGACACCTCGGGAAACGGAGCCAAGGCAAGAGCAGAGCTCGCTCCTGCTCCAAACCTGCAATGGGCAAAAGAGCCAGGGAGCGCCAGGGCACGAGGGGCGCCTCGCAGGTGCAAGAGCAGCGGGCAAGAACTGAGCCCAAAGGGCCCAGAGGAGCCCTGACAAGGGGCTGCGCTCAATGCTACGCAGGAGAAGAAGCAACCCCCGGGGGCCACCCTGGGCGTCCGCCCCGGGAGTCTAGAAAGCGTCCTCCCCCCGCATGCGGGGCACGAGGGCCAGCTTCGTGGAGCAGGAGCAGCAGGCACCTAGCCAAAACGGCCCAAAGGAGCCCTGGCACGGGGCCGTGCTCAGTGCTGCAGAGGAAGGCAAAAAACCCCCGGGGACACTTGCTAGCCCACCGTGGGGGGAAAAAAAGCCTTCCTCCCCGCAGCTGCAGGGCACGAGAGGCCACCTTCGTGGTGCATGAGCAGCAGGCAGTAACCCAGCCAAAATGGCCCAGAGGAGCCCTGACAAGTGCTCATGCTCAATGCTGCAGAGGAAGGCAAAAAACCCCCGGGCACCACAGCCACTCTGCCCCGGGGCAAAATTCCTTCCTGACCCCAGCGTCGCCGGCCATGGGCTATTCCCTCAGCACGTGAGCAAGACCTGCCTCCTCGGCCCGCAGGCTGCTCACGCCTCCCAGGAGATGCCCAACCCCGATTCTCCCTCCACCTGCTGCCACCTCAGGGCCTTCCCAGAGGGGCAAAACGCCCCCGGTCTGATCCATCTGGGGGACAACGATCCTTCCGGCGCCTGGCAAGGCACCAGCGGCTGCTCCAAAGCACCGGCACCCCCGCCAACATCTCTGCATCCCATTCCTCACGGCTGCTGACACTGGCTCCGCAAGGGATGAGGATGGCGAGCTCTGCAGTGCTCCTCAGGAAGGCATTCCCTTGCTCTTGCCACTGCTAGCCAGCTGAAAAGGCCAGCCAGCCTCACCAACCTCCAGCTGTTGGGGGTTCTTCTCGTCTCCAGCAGCCTCGTCGAGCCCCCTCCGGCCTTCCTCCCTCAGCCCTCGCCAAGTAATTCCACCGCCTCCTCAAGGACTTCCTCTCGCACGTCTTGGCGCTGCCCCCAGGCCAGCTATGGCAGCGCGACGCGGGAGCGTGCTCCCTTTTATGCTGCCCCGGGGCATGGTGACTGCTGCGTTGCCGGGTGCTGGCACTGTGACACGGGGGTGACGGGGCCCCCCCTGCGCAGCCCCGCCCGCCGGCCCTCCGCCCAGCATCCTTCCCAGGAAGGCCTTTGGGCTGCTGGCCCCGAGGCAGCCCCTGGGCCCAGGAGCCTCAGGGGGCTGTCCCTGCCCTTGCTGGCCATGCCCTGGGCACAGCTGCTGGGCATCCCGCTAAATACATCTGGACATTCAGACTACGTCGTCAAGGCTGTTTGTCCCATCTGCATTCCTTTGGTTGCGGGGATGCCAGAGGTGAAAGCAAGGCTTTTGCTTCCCTCGGCGTGAACTGGGCAGAGACGGAGAGCACGTGCAGGATGGCCTCGCCGTTCCTGACCCATGCACCAAGGCACATTTGCTACTCCCCTGCTTATGCTGAGGTCTTCTTCTGGGAAAGAAGTCCCAAATCCTTTTCTCTTCTTGACCATCTTTTTCCTTGCACTCAAGAGCTTTTCTCCTCCCTTGGCCTTCACCCTCAATCCCTTTCCGGAAAGTGACGGCAGCCCTCTCAGCCTTTGCCTTGCTCCTGCTAGTCGTCTTCACCTCAGCTAGAGAGTCCGGAAGGATCGCTGCAGGTCCCTTCCAACTCAGCCCTTCTCTTCTCTTCACTTGTGTTCTATTCCCTGCACTCACGATGAGGCGAATAACAAGGAGACCACTGTTTGCCTGAAATGCCAGGGGGTTTACAGCTCCAGAAACACTTTCGAGGACACAAATCAAAAAGGATACAAGTAGAAACAGGATTTGATTTCAGTTGATTTGACTTGATTTTACTTCATTTTATTTTCTGTCTTGTTAGGTTGGTTTACGTTAGTTTAGTTTCGTTTCTTTCCTGTGATGTTATTGGATTTGATTTGATTCTATTTTCTTTGGGGTTATTTCTTATGATTTTATTTTATGTTGGTTTATCTTATTTTATTTGACCTTGCTTTACGCGTTTTTATTTCGGTTTGTTCTTTTATTATTTTGTTTCATTTTATTTGGTCTTATTTTGGTTTAGGCTCTTTTAGGCTATTTTGCTGAATCTCTTTCAGAGCCGAGGCTCACAAGCATGAACACAATGCGCATGTGCAGCCAGGAGCAGGCTGATGTGTTCTTTAGTTTAGTTTGAAAAAGCATGCCTTGCAGTCTGGCAAAGGAAAGCTGCAGAAAGGAGCAGCAGGAAGACAGGCCAAGCAGTCCCTCGTTTCTCAACAGTGCAGAAGAACTTGAAGAAGGAGGATGGCTACCGACCACACACCGAAAAGCAGAAGAAGAGGAGGGGTGTGCTGCCCTGGGCTATTTTCACAAGTAGGACACGTGTCGATGACAAGCACCCCTTTTGCCTTCCAAAACTTGCTCCGCTGTGCTGCTTGGCCAGGGAGGCATGAAAAGCGCTCTCCTGCCTGCCCTGCGCTTGCATCGCATGCAGGGGGAGCTGAAAAGCTGCAGCTCCGCATGGTGCAGCAAGCCTGCAGCCCTTCCAAGCACAGGCTGTTTTGCACAAGCAAGGACACCTCGGGAAACGGAGCCAAGGCAAGAGCAGAGCTCGCTCCTGCTCCAAACCTGCAATGGGCAAAAGAGCCAGGGAGCGCCAGGGCACGAGGGGCGCCTCGCAGGTGCAAGAGCAGCGGGCAAGAACTGAGCCCAAAGGGCCCAGAGGAGCCCTGACAAGGGGCTGCGCTCAATGCTACGCAGGAGAAGAAGCAACCCCCGGGGGCCACCCTGGGCGTCCGCCCCGGGAGTCTAGAAAGCGTCCTCCCCCCGCATGCGGGGCACGAGGGCCAGCTTCGTGGAGCAGGAGCAGCAGGCACCTAGCCAAAACGGCCCAAAGGAGCCCTGGCACGGGGCCGTGCTCAGTGCTGCAGAGGAAGGCAAAAAACCCCCGGGGACACTTGCTAGCCCACCGTGGGGGGAAAAAAAGCCTTCCTCCCCGCAGCTGCAGGGCACGAGAGGCCACCTTCGTGGTGCATGAGCAGCAGGCAGTAACCCAGCCAAAATGGCCCAGAGGAGCCCTGACAAGTGCTCATGCTCAATGCTGCAGAGGAAGGCAAAAAACCCCCGGGCACCACAGCCACTCTGCCCCGGGGCAAAATTCCTTCCTGACCCCAGCGTCGCCGGCCATGGGCTATTCCCTCAGCACGTGAGCAAGACCTGCCTCCTCGGCCCGCAGGCTGCTCACGCCTCCCAGGAGATGCCCAACCCCGATTCTCCCTCCACCTGCTGCCACCTCAGGGCCTTCCCAGAGGGGCAAAACGCCCCCGGTCTGATCCATCTGGGGGACAACGATCCTTCCGGCGCCTGGCAAGGCACCAGCGGCTGCTCCAAAGCACCGGCACCCCCGCCAACATCTCTGCATCCCATTCCTCACGGCTGCTGACACTGGCTCCGCAAGGGATGAGGATGGCGAGCTCTGCAGTGCTCCTCAGGAAGCCATTCCCTTGCTCTTGCCACTGCTAGCCAGCTGAAAAGGCCAGCCAGCCTCACCAACCTCCAGCTGTTGGGGGTTCTTCTCGTCTCCAGCAGCCTCGTCGAGCCCCCTCCGGCCTTCCTCCCTCAGCCCTCGCCAAGTAATTCCACCGCCTCCTCAAGGACTTCCTCTCGCACGTCTTGGCGCTGCCCCCAGGCCAGCTATGGCAGCGCGACGCGGGAGCGTGCTCCCTTTTATGCTGCCCCGGGGCATGGTGACTGCTGCGTTGCCGGGTGCTGGCACTGTGACACGGGGGTGACGGGGCCCCCCCTGCGCAGCCCCGCCCGCCGGCCCTCCGCCCAGCATCCTTCCCAGGAAGGCCTTTGGGCTGCTGGCCCCGAGGCAGCCCCTGGGCCCAGGAGCCTCAGGGGGCTGTCCCTGCCCTTGCTGGCCATGCCCTGGGCACAGCTGCTGGGCATCCCGCTAAATACATCTGGACATTCAGACTACGTCGTCAAGGCTGTTTGTCCCATCTGCATTCCTTTGGTTGCGGGGATGCCAGAGGTGAAAGCAAGGCTTTTGCTTCCCTCGGCGTGAACTGGGCAGAGACGGAGAGCACGTGCAGGATGGCCTCGCCGTTCCTGACCCATGCACCAAGGCACATTTGCTACTCCCCTGCTTATGCTGAGGTCTTCTTCTGGGAAAGAAGTCCCAAATCCTTTTCTCTTCTTGACCATCTTTTTCCTTGCACTCAAGAGCTTTTCTCCTCCCTTGGCCTTCACCCTCAATCCCTTTCCGGAAAGTGACGGCAGCCCTCTCAGCCTTTGCCTTGCTCCTGCTAGTCGTCTTCACCTCAGCTAGAGAGTCCGGAAGGATCGCTGCAGGTCCCTTCCAACTCAGCCCTTCTCTTCTCTTCACCTCTAGTCTATTCCCTGCACTCACGATGAGGCGAATAACAAGGAGACCACTATTTGCCTGAAATGCCAGGGGGTTTACAGCTCCAGAAACACTTTCGAGGACACAAATCAAAAAGGATACAAGTAGAAAGAGGATTTGATTTCAGTTGATTTGACTTGATTTTACTTCATTTTATTTTCTGTCTTGTTCTGTTGGTTTATGTTAGTTTAGTTTCGTTTCTTTCCTGTGATGTTATTGGATTTGATTTGATTCTATTTTCTTTGGGGTTATTTCTTATGATTTTATTTTATGTTGGTTTATCTTATTTTATTTGACCTTGCTTTACGCGTTTTTATTTCGGTTTGTTCTTTTATTATTTTGTTTCATTTTATTTGGTCTTATTTTGGTTTAGGCTCTTTTAGGCTATTTTGCTGAATCTCTTTCAGAGCCGAGGCTCACAAGCATTAACACAATGCGCATGTGCAGCCAGGAGCAGGCTGATGTGTTCTTTAGTTTAGTTTGAAAAAGCATCCCTTGCAGTCTGGCAAAGGAAAGCTGCAGAAAGGAGCAGCAGGAAGACAGGCCAAGCAGTCCCTCGTTTCTCAACAGTGCAGAAGAACTTGAAGAAGGAGGATGGCTACCGACCACACACCGAAAAGCAGCAGAAGAGGAGGGGTGGGCTGCCCTGGGCTATTTTCACAAGTAGGACACGTGTCGATGACAAGCACCCCTTTTGCCTTCCAAAACTTGCTCCGCTGTGCTGCTTGGCCAGGGAGGCATGAAAAGCGCTCTCCTGCCTGCCCTGCGCTTGCATCGCATGCAGGGGGAGCTGAAAAGCTGCAGCTCCGCATGGTGCAGCAAGCCTGCAGCCCTTCCAAGCACAGCCTGTTTTGCACAAGCAAGGACACCTCGGGAAACGGAGCCAAGGCAAGAGCAGAGCTCGCTCCTGCTCCAAACCTGCAATGGGCAAAAGAGCCAGGGAGCGCCAGGGCACGAGGGGCGCCTCGCAGGTGCAAGAGCAGCGGGCAAGAACTGAGCCCAAAGGGCCCAGAGGAGCCCTGACAAGGGGCTGCGCTCAATGCTACGCAGGAGAAGAAGCAACCCCCGGGGGCCACCCTGGGCGTCCGCCCCGGGAGTCTAGAAAGCGTCCTCCCCCCGCATGCGGGGCACGAGGGCCAGCTTCGTGGAGCAGGAGCAGCAGGCACCTAGCCAAAACGGCCCAAAGGAGCCCTGGCACGGGGCTGTGCTCAGTGCTGCAGAGGAAGGCAAAAAACCCCCGGGGACACTTGCTAGCCCACCGTGGGGGGAAAAAAAGCCTTCCTCCCCGCAGCTGCAGGCCACGAGAGGCCACCTTCGTGGTGCATGAGCAGCAGGCAGTAACCCAGCCAAAATGGCCCAGAGGAGCCCTGACAAGTGCTCATGCTCAATGCTGCAGAGGAAGGCAAAAAACCCCCGGGCACCACAGCCACTCTGCCCCGGGGCAAAATTCCTTCCTGACCCCAGCGTCGCCGGCCATGGGCTATTCCCTCAGCACGTGAGCAAGACCTGCCTCCTCGGCCCGCAGGCTGCTCACGCCTCCCAGGAGATGCCCAACCCCGATTCTCCCTCCACCTGCTGCCACCTCAGGGCCTTCCCAGAGGGGCAAAACGCCCCCGGTCTGATCCATCTGGGGGACAACGATCCTTCCGGCGCCTGGCAAGGCACCAGCGGCTGCTCCAAAGCACCGGCACCCCCGCCAACATCTCTGCATCCCATTCCTCACGGCTGCTGACACTGGCTCCGCAGGGGATGAGGATGGCGAGCTCTGCAGTGCTCCTCAGGAAGCCATTCCCTTGCTCTTGCCACTGCTAGCCAGCTGAAAAGGCCAGCCTGCCTCACCAACCTCCAGCTGTTGGGGGTTCTTCTCGTCTCCAGCAGCCTCGTCGAGCCCCCTCCGGCCTTCCTCCCTCAGCCCTCGCCAAGTAATTCCACCGCCTCCTCAAGGACTTCCTCTCGCACGTCTTGGCGCTGCCCCCAGGCCAGCTATGGCAGCGCGACGCGGGAGCGTGCTCCCTTTTATGCTGCCCCGGGGCATGGTGACTGCTGCGTTGCCGGGTGCTGGCACTGTGACACGGGGGTGACGGGGCCCCCCCTGCGCAGCCCCGCCCGCCGGCCCTCCGCCCAGCATCCTTCCCAGGAAGGCCTTTGGGCTGCTGGCCCCGAGGCAGCCCCTGGGCCCAGGAGCCTCAGGGGGCTGTCCCTGCCCTTGCTGGCCATGCCCTGGGCACAGCTGCTGGGCGTCCCGCTAAATACATCTGGACATTCAGACTACGTCGTCAAGGCTGTTTGTCCCATCTGCATTCCTTTGGTTGCGGGGATGCCAGAGGTGAAAGCAAGGCTTTTGCTTCCCTCGGCGTGAACTGGGCAGAGACGGAGAGCACGTGCAGGATGGCCTCGCCGTTCCTGACCCATGCACCAAGGCACATTTGCTACTCCCCTGCTTATGCTGAGGTCTTCTTCTGGGAAAGAAGTCCCAAATCCTTTTCTCTTCTTGACCATCTTTTTCCTTGCACTCAAGAGCTTTTCTCCTCCCTTGGCCTTCACCCTCAATCCCTTTCCGGAAAGTGACGGCAGCCCTCTCAGCCTTTGCCTTGCTCCTGCTAGTCGTCTTCACCTCAGCTAGAGAGTCCGGAAGGATCGCTGCAGGTCCCTTCCAACTCAGCCCTTCTCTTCTCTTCACCTCTAGTCTATTCCCTGCACTCACGATGAGGCGAATAACAAGGAGACCACTATTTGCCTGAAATGCCAGGGGGTTTACAGCTCCAGAAACACTTTCGAGGACACAAATCAAAAAGGATACAAGTAGAAAGAGGATTTGATTTCAGTTGATTTGACTTGATTTTACTTCATTTTATTTTCTGTCTTGTTAGGTTGGTTTATGTTAGTTTAGTTTCGTTTCTTTCCTGTGATGTTATTGGATTTGATTTGATTCTATTTTCTTTGGGGTTATTTCTTATGATTTTATTTTATGTTGGTTTATCTTATTTTATTTGACCTTGCTTTACGCGTTTTTATTTCGGTTTGTTCTTTTATTATTTTGTTTCATTTTATTTGGTCTTATTTTGGTTTAGGCTCTTTTAGGCTATTTTGCTGAATCTCTTTCAGAGCCGAGGCTCACAAGCATGAACACAATGCGCATGTGCAGCCAGGAGCAGGCTGATGTGTTCTTTAGTTTAGTTTGAAAAAGCATCCCTTGCAGTCTGGCAAAGGAAAGCTGCAGAAAGGAGCAGCAGGAAGACAGGCCAAGCAGTCCCTCGTTTCTCAACAGTGCAGAAGAACTTGAAGAAGGAGGATGGCTACCGACCACACACCGAAAAGCAGAAGGAGAGGAGGGGTGTGCTGCCCTGGGCTATTTTCACAAGTAGGACACGTGTCGATGACAAGCACCCCTTTTGCCTTCCAAAACTTGCTCCGCTGTGCTGCTTGGCCAGGGAGGCATGAAAAGCGCTCTCCTGCCTGCCCTGCGCTTGCATCGCATGCAGGGGGAGCTGAAAAGCTGCAGCTCCGCATGGTGCAGCAAGCCTGCAGCCCTTCCAAGCACAGGCTGTTTTGCACAAGCAAGGACACCTCGGGAAACGGAGCCAAGGCAAGAGCAGAGCTCGCTCCTGCTCCAAACCTGCAATGGGCAAAAGAGCCAGGGAGCGCCAGGGCACGAGGGGCGCCTCGCAGGTGCAAGAGCAGCGGGCAAGAACTGAGCCCAAAGGGCCCAGAGGAGCCCTGACAAGGGGCTGCGCTCAATGCTACGCAGGAGAAGAAGCAACCCCCGGGGGCCACCCTGGGCGTCCGCCCCGGGAGTCTAGAAAGCGTCCTCCCCCCGCATGCGGGGCACGAGGGCCAGCTTCGTGGAGCAGGAGCAGCAGGCACCTAGCCAAAACGGCCCAAAGGAGCCCTGGCACGGGGCCGTGCTCAGTGCTGCAGAGGAAGGCAAAAAACCCCCGGGGACACTTGCTAGCCCACCGTGGGGGGAAAAAAAGCCTTCCTCCCCGCAGCTGCAGGGCACGAGAGGCCACCTTCGTGGTGCATGAGCAGCAGGCAGTAACCCAGCCAAAATGGCCCAGAGGAGCCCTGACAAGTGCTCATGCTCAATGCTGCAGAGGAAGGCAAAAAACCCCCGGGCACCACAGCCACTCTGCCCCGGGGCAAAATTCCTTCCTGACCCCAGCGTCGCCGGCCATGGGCTATTCCCTCAGCACGTGAGCAAGACCTGCCTCCTCGGCCCGCAGGCTGCTCACGCCTCCCAGGAGATGCCCAACCCCGATTCTCCCTCCACCTGCTGCCACCTCAGGGCCTTCCCAGAGGGGCAAAACGCCCCCGGTCTGATCCATCTGGGGGACAACGATCCTTCCGGCGCCTGGCAAGGCACCAGCGGCTGCTCCAAAGCACCGGCACCCCCGCCAACATCTCTGCATCCCATTCCTCACGGCTGCTGACACTGGCTCCGCAGGGGATGAGGATGGCGAGCTCTGCAGTGCTCCTCAGGAAGCCATTCCCTTGCTCTTGCCACTGCTAGCCAGCTGAAAAGGCCAGCCAGCCTCACCAACCTCCAGCTGTTGGGGGTTCTTCTCGTCTCCAGCAGCCTCGTCGAGCCCCCTCCGGCCTTCCTCCCTCAGCCCTCGCCAAGTAATTCCACCGCCTCCTCAAGGACTTCCTCTCGCACGTCTTGGCGCTGCCCCCAGGCCAGCTATGGCAGCGCGACGCGGGAGCGTGCTCCCTTTTATGCTGCCCCGGGGCATGGTGACTGCTGCGTTGCCGGGTGCTGGCACTGTGACACGGGGGTGACGGGGCCCCCCCTGCGCAGCCCCGCCCGCCGGCCCTCCGCCCAGCATCCTTCCCAGGAAGGCCTTTGGGCTGCTGGCCCCGAGGCAGCCCCTGGGCCCAGGAGCCTCAGGGGGCTGTCCCTGCCCTTGCTGGCCATGCCCTGGGCACAGCTGCTGGGCGTCCCGCTAAATACATCTGGACATTCAGACTACGTCGTCAAGGCTGTTTGTCCCATCTGCATTCCTTTGGTTGCGGGGATGCCAGAGGTGAAAGCAAGGCTTTTGCTTCCCTCGGCGTGAACTGGGCAGAGACGGAGAGCACGTGCAGGATGGCCTCGCCGTTCCTGACCCATGCACCAAGGCACATTTGCTACTCCCCTGCTTATGCTGAGGTCTTCTTCTGGGAAAGAAGTCCCAAATCCTTTTCTCTTCTTGACCATCTTTTTCCTTGCACTCAAGAGCTTTTCTCCTCCCTTGGCCTTCACCCTCAATCCCTTTCCGGAAAGTGACGGCAGCCCTCTCAGCCTTTGCCTTGCTCCTGCTAGTCGTCTTCACCTCAGCTAGAGAGTCCGGAAGGATCGCTGCAGGTCCCTTCCAACTCAGCCCTTCTCTTCTCTTCACCTCTAGTCTATTCCCTGCACTCACGATGAGGCGAATAACAAGGAGACCACTATTTGCCTGAAATGCCAGGGGGTTTACAGCTCCAGAAACACTTTCGAGGACACAAATCAAAAAGGATACAAGTAGAAAGAGGATTTGATTTCAGTTGATTTGACTTGATTTTACTTCATTTTATTTTCTGTCTTGTTAGGTTGGTTTATGTTAGTTTAGTTTCGTTTCTTTCCTGTGATGTTATTGGATTTGATTTGATTCTATTTTCTTTGGGGTTATTTCTTATGATTTTATTTTATGTTGGTTTATCTTATTTTATTTGACCTTGCTTTACGCGTTTTTATTTCGGTTTGTTCTTTTATTATTTTGTTTCATTTTATTTGGTCTTATTTTGGTTTAGGCTCTTTTAGGCTATTTTGCTGAATCTCTTTCAGAGCCGAGGCTCACAAGCATGAACACAATGCGCATGTGCAGCCAGGAGCAGGCTGATGTGTTCTTTAGTTTAGTTTGAAAAAGCATCCCTTGCAGTCTGGCAAAGGAAAGCTGCAGAAAGGAGCAGCAGGAAGACAGGCCAAGCAGTCCCTCGGTTCTCAACAGTGCAGAAGAACTTGAAGAAGGAGGATGGCTACCGACCACACACCGAAAAGCAGAAGAAGAGGAGGGGTGTGCTGCCCTGGGCTATTTTCACAAGTAGGACACGTGTCGATGACAAGCACCCCTTTTGCCTTCCAAAACTTGCTCCGCTGCGCTGCTTGGCCAGGGAGGCATGAAAAGCGCTCTCCTGCCTGCCCTGCGCTTGCATCGCATGCAGGGAGAGCTGAAAAGCTGCAGCTCCGCATGGTGCAGCAAGCCTGCAGCCCTTCCAAGCACAGGCTGTTTTGCACAAGCAAGGACACCTCGGGAAACGGAGCCAAGGCAAGAGCAGAGCTCGCTCCTGCTCCAAACCTGCAATGGGCAAAAGAGCCAGGGAGCGCCAGGGCACGAGGGGCGCCTCGCAGGTGCAAGAGCAGCGGGCAAGAACTGAGCCCAAAGGGCCCAGAGGAGCCCTGACAAGGGGCTGCGCTCAATGCTACGCAGGAGAAGAAGCAACCCCCGGGGGCCACCCTGGGCGTGCGCCCCGGGAGTCTAGAAAGCGTCCTCCCCCCGCATGCGGGGCACGAGGGCCACCTTCGTGAAGCAGGAGCAGCAGGCACCTAGCCAAAACGGCCCAAAGGAGCCCTGGCACGGGGCCGTGCTCAGTGCTGCAGAGGAAGTCAAAAAACCCCCGGGGACACTTGCTAGCCCACCGTGGGGGGAAAAAAAGCCTTCCTCCCCGCAGCTGCAGGGCACGAGAGGCCACCTTCGTGGTGCATGAGCAGCAGGCAGTAACCCAGCCAAAATGGCCCAGAGGAGCCCTGACAAGTGCTCATGCTCAATGCTGCAGAGGAAGGCAAAAAACCCCCGGGCACCACAGCCACTCTGCCCCGGGGCAAAATTCCTTCCTGACCCCAGCGTCGCCGGCCATGGGCTATTCCCTCAGCACGTGAGCAAGACCTGCCTCCTCGGCCCGCAGGCTGCTCACGCCTCCCAGGAGATGCCCAACCCCGATTCTCCCTCCACCTGCTGCCACCTCAGGGCCTTCCCAGAGGGGCAAAACGCCCCCGGTCTGATCCATCTGGGGGACAACGATCCTTCCGGCGCCTGGCAAGGCACCAGCGGCTGCTCCAAAGCACCGGCACCCCCGCCAACATCTCTGCATCCCATTCCTCACGGCTGCTGACACTGGCTCCGCAGGGGATGAGGATGGCGAGCTCTGCAGTGCTCCTCAGGAAGGCATTCCCTTGCTCTTGCCACTGCTAGCCAGCTGAAAAGGCCAGCCAGCCTCACCAACCTCCAGCTGTTGGGGGTTCTTCTCGTCTCCAGCAGCCTCGTCGAGCCCCCTCCGGCCTTCCTCCCTCAGCCCTCGCCAAGTAATTCCACCGCCTCCTCAAGGACTTCCTCTCGCACGTCTTGGCGCTGCCCCCAGGCCAGCTATGGCAGCGCGACGCGGGAGCGTGCTCCCTTTTATGCTGCCCCGGGGCATGGTGACTGCTGCGTTGCCGGGTGCTGGCACTGTGACACGGGGGTGACGGGGCCCCCCCTGCGCAGCCCCGCCCGCCGGCCCTCCGCCCAGCATCCTTCCCAGGAAGGCCTTTGGGCTGCTGGCCCCGAGGCAGCCCCTGGGCCCAGGAGCCTCAGGGGGCTGTCCCTGCCCTTGCTGGCCATGCCCTGGGCACAGCTGCTGGGCGTCCCGCTAAATACATCTGGACATTCAGACTACGTCGTCAAGGCTGTTTGTCCCATCTGCATTCCTTTGGTTGCGGGGATGCCAGAGGTGAAAGCAAGGCTTTTGCTTCCCTCGGCGTGAACTGGGCAGAGACGGAGAGCACGTGCAGGATGGCCTCGCCGTTCCTGACCCATGCACCAAGGCACATTTGCTACTCCCCTGCTTATGCTGAGGTCTTCTTCTGGGAAAGAAGTCCCAAATCCTTTTCTCTTCTTGACCATCTTTTTCCTTGCACTCAAGAGCTTTTCTCCTCCCTTGGCCTTCACCCTCAATCCCTTTCCGGAAAGTGACGGCAGCCCTCTCAGCCTTTGCCTTGCTCCTGCTAGTCGTCTTCACCTCAGCTAGAGAGTCCGGAAGGATCGCTGCAGGTCCCTTCCAACTCAGCCCTTCTCTTCTCTTCACCTCTAGTCTATTCCCTGCACTCACGATGAGGCGAATAACAAGGAGACCACTATTTGCCTGAAATGCCAGGGGGTTTACAGCTCCAGAAACACTTTCGAGGACACAAATCAAAAAGGATACAAGTAGAAAGAGGATTTGATTTCAGTTGATTTGACTTGATTTTACTTCATTTTATTTTCTGTCTTGTTAGGTTGGTTTATGTTAGTTTAGTTTCGTTTCTTTCCTGTGATGTTATTGGTTTGATTTGATTCTATTTTCTTTGGGGTTATTTCTTATGATTTTATTTTATGTTGGTTTATCTTATTTTATTTGACCTTGCTTTACGCGTTTTTATTTCGGTTTGTTCTTTTATTATTTTGTTTCATTTTATTTGGTCTTATTTTGGTTTAGGCTCTTTTAGGCTATTTTGCTGAATCTCTTTCAGAGCCGAGGCTCACAAGCATGAACACAATGCGCATGTGCAGCCAGGAGCAGGCTGATGTGTTCTTTAGTTTAGTTTGAAAAAGCATCCCTTGCAGTCTGGCAAAGGAAAGCTGCAGAAAGGAGCAGCAGGAAGACAGGCCAAGCAGTCCCTCGTTTCTCAACAGTGCAGAAGAACTTGAAGAAGGAGGATGGCTACCGACCACACACCGAAAAGCAGAAGAAGAGGAGGGGTGTGGTGCCCTGGGGTATTTTCACAAGTAGGACACGTGTCGATGACAAGCACCCCTTTTGCCTTCCAAAACTTGCTCCGCTGTGCTGCTTGGCCAGGGAGGCATGAAAAGCGCTCTCCTGCCTGCCCTGCGCTTGCATCGCATGCAGGGAGAGCTGAAAAGCTGCAGCTCCGCATGGTGCAGCAAGCCTGCAGCCCTTCCCAGCACAGGCTGTTTTGCACAAGCAAGGACACCTCGGGAAACGGAGCCAAGGCAAGAGCAGAGCTCGCTCCTGCTCCAAACCTGCAATGGGCAAAAGAGCCAGGGAGCGCCAGGGCACGAGGGGCGCCTCGCAGGTGCAAGAGCAGCGGGCAAGAACTGAGCCCAAAGGGCCCAGAGGAGCCCTGACAAGGGGCTGCGCTCAATGCTACGCAGGAGAAGAAGCAACCCCCGGGGGCCACCCTGGGCGTCCGCCCCGGGAGTCTAGAAAGCGTCCTCCCCCCGCATGCGGGGCACGAGGGCCACCTTCGTGGAGCAGGAGCAGCAGGCACCTAGCCAAAACGGCCCAAAGGAGCCCTGGCACGGGGCCGTGCTCAGTGCTGCAGAGGAAGGCAAAAAACCCCCGGGGACACTTGCTAGCCCACCGTGGGGGGAAAAAAAGCCTTCCTCCCCGCAGCTGCAGGGCACAAGAGGCCACCTTCGTGGTGCATGAGCAGCAGGCAGTAACCCAGCCAAAATGGCCCAGAGGAGCCCTGACAAGTGCTCATGCTCAATGCTGCAGAGGAAGGCAAAAAACCCCCGGGCACCACAGCCACTCTGCCCCGGGGCAAAATTCCTTCCTGACCCCAGCGTCGCCGGCCATGGGCTATTCCCTCAGCACGTGAGCAAGACCTGCCTCCTCGGCCCGCAGGCTGCTCACGCCTCCCAGGAGATGCCCAACCCCGATTCTCCCTCCACCTGCTGCCACCTCAGGGCCTTCCCAGAGGGGCAAAACGCCCCCGGCCTGATCCATCTGGGGGACAACGATCCTTCCGGCGCCTGGCAAGGCACCAGCGGCTGCTCCAAAGCACCGGCACCCCCGCCAACATCTCTGCATCCCATTCCTCATGGCTGCTGACACTGGCTCCGCAGGGGATGAGGATGGCGAGCTCTGCAGTGCTCCTCAGGAAGCCATTCCCTTGCTCTTGCCACTGCTAGCCAGCTGAAAAGGCCAGCCAGCCTCACCAACCTCCAGCTGTTGGGGGTTCTTCTCGTCTCCAGCAGCCTCGTCGAGCCCCCTCCAGCCTTCCTCCCTCAGCCCTCGCCAAGTAATTCCACCGCCTCCTCAAGGACTTCCTCTCGCACGTCTTGGCGCTGCCCCCAGGCCAGCTATGGCAGCGCGACGCGGGAGCGTGCTCCCTTTTATGCTGCCCCGGGGCATGGTGACTGCTGCGTTGCCGGGTGCTGGCACTGTGACACGGGGGTGACGGGGCCCCCCCTGCGCAGCCCCGCCCGCCGGCCCTCCGCCCAGCATCCTTCCCAGGAAGGCCTTTGGGCTGCTGGCCCCGAGGCAGTCCCCGGGCCCAGGAGGCTCGGGGGCTGTCCCTGCCCTTGCTGGCCATGCCCTGGGCACAGCTGCTGGGCATCCCGCTAAATACATCTGGACATTCAGACTACGTCGTCAAGGCTGTTTGTCCCATCTGCATTCCTTTGGTTGCGGGGATGCCAGAGGTGAAAGCAAGGCTTTTGCTTCCCTCGGCGTGAACTGGGCAGAGACGGAGAGCACGTGCAGGATGGCCTCGCCGTTCCTGACCCATGCACCAAGGCACATTTGCTACTCCCCTGCTTATGCTGAGGTCTTCTTCTGGGAAAGAAGTCCCAAATCCTTTTCTCTTCTTGACCATCTTTTTCCTTGCACTCAAGAGCTTTTCTCCTCCCTTGGCCTTCACCCTCAATACCTTTCCGGAAAGTGACGGCAGCCCTCTCAGCCTTTGCCTTGCTCCTGCTAGTCGTCTTCCCCTCAGCTAGAGAGTCCGGAAGGATCGCTGCAGGTCCCTTCCAACTCAACCCTTCTCTTCTCTTCACTTGTGTTCTATTCCCTGCACTCACGATGAGGCGAATAACAAGGAGACCACTGTTTGCCTGAAATGCCAGGGGGTTTACAGCTCCAGAAACACTTTCGAGGACACAAATCAAAAAGGATACAAGTAGAAAGAGGATTTGATTTCAGTTGATTTGACTTGATTTTACTTCATTTTATTTTCTGTCTTGTTAGGTTGGTTTATGTTAGTTTAGTTTCGTTTCTTTCCTGTGATGTTATTGGTTTGATTTGATTCTATTTTCTTTGGGGTTATTTCTTATGATTTTATTTTATGTTGGTTTATCTTATTTTATTTGACCTTGCTTTACGCGTTTTTATTTCGGTTTGTTCTTTTATTATTTTGTTTCATTTTATTTGGTCTTATTTTGGTTTAGGCTCTTTTAGGCTATTTTGCTGAATCTCTTTCAGAGCCGAGGCTCACAAGCATGAACACAATGCGCATGTGCAGCCAGGAGCAGGCTGATGTGTTCTTTAGTTTAGTTTGAAAAAGCATCCCTTGCAGTCTGGCAAAGGAAAGCTGCAGAAAGGAGCAGCAGGAAGACAGGCCAAGCAGTCCCTCGTTTCTCAACAGTGCAGAAGAACTTGAAGAAGGAGGATGGCTACCGACCACACACCGAAAAGCAGAAGAAGAGGAGGGGTGTGCTGCCCTGGGCTATTTTCACAAGTAGGACACGTGTCGATGACAAGCACCCCTTTTGCCTTCCAAAACTTGCTCCGCTGTGCTGCTTGGCCAGGGAGGCATGAAAAGCGCTCTCCTGCCTGCCCTGCGCTTGCATCGCATGCAGGGAGAGCTGAAAAGCTGCAGCTCCGCATGGTGCAGCAAGCCTGCAGCCCTTCCAAGCACAGGCTGTTTTGCACAAGCAAGGACACCTCGGGAAACGGAGCCAAGGCAAGAGCAGAGCTCGCTCCTGCTCCAAACCTGCAATGGGCAAAAGAGCCAGGGAGCGCCAGGGCACGAGGGGCGCCTCGCAGGTGCAAGAGCAGCGGGCAAGAACTGAGCCCAAAGGGCCCAGAGGAGCCCTGACAAGGGGCTGCGCTCAATGCTACGCAGGAGAAGAAGCAACCCCCGGGGGCCACCCTGGGCGTCCGCCCCGGGAGTCTAGAAAGCGTCCTCCCCCCGCATGCGGGGCACGAGGGCCACCTTCGTGGAGCAGGAGCAGCAGGCACCTAGCCAAAACGGCCCAAAGGAGCCCTGGCACGGGGCCGTGCTCAGTGCTGCAGAGGAAGGCAAAAAACCCCCGGGGACACTTGCTAGCCCACCGTGGGGGGAAAAAAAGCCTTCCTCCCCGCAGCTGCAGGGCACAAGAGGCCACCTTCGTGGTGCATGAGCAGCAGGCAGTAACCCAGCCAAAATGGCCCAGAGGAGCCCTGACAAGTGCTCATGCTCAATGCTGCAGAGGAAGGCAAAAAACCCCCGGGCACCACAGCCACTCTGCCCCGGGGCAAAATTCCTTCCTGACCCCAGCGTCGCCGGCCATGGGCTATTCCCTCAGCACGTGAGCAAGACCTGCCTCCTCGGCCCGCAGGCTGCTCACGCCTCCCAGGAGATGCCCAACCCCGATTCTCCCTCCACCTGCTGCCACCTCAGGGCCTTCCCAGAGGGGCAAAACGCCCCCGGCCTGATCCATCTGGGGGACAACGATCCTTCCGGCGCCTGGCAAGGCACCAGCGGCTGCTCCAAAGCACCGGCACCCCCGCCAACATCTCTGCATCCCATTCCTCATGGCTGCTGACACTGGCTCCGCAGGGGATGAGGATGGCGAGCTCTGCAGTGCTCCTCAGGAAGCCATTCCCTTGCTCTTGCCACTGCTAGCCAGCTGAAAAGGCCAGCCAGCCTCACCAACCTCCAGCTGTTGGGGGTTCTTCTCGTCTCCAGCAGCCTCGTCGAGCCCCCTCCAGCCTTCCTCCCTCAGCCCTCGCCAAGTAATTCCACCGCCTCCTCAAGGACTTCCTCTCGCACGTCTTGGCGCTGCCCCCAGGCCAGCTATGGCAGCGCGACGCGGGAGCGTGCTCCCTTTTATGCTGCCCCGGGGCATGGTGACTGCTGCGTTGCCGGGTGCTGGCACTGTGACACGGGGGTGACGGGGCCCCCCCTGCGCAGCCCCGCCCGCCGGCCCTCCGCCCAGCATCCTTCCCAGGAAGGCCTTTGGGCTGCTGGCCCCGAGGCAGTCCCCGGGCCCAGGAGGCTCGGGGGCTGTCCCTGCCCTTGCTGGCCATGCCCTGGGCACAGCTGCTGGGCATCCCGCTAAATACATCTGGACATTCAGACTACGTCGTCAAGGCTGTTTGTCCCATCTGCATTCCTTTGGTTGCGGGGATGCCAGAGGTGAAAGCAAGGCTTTTGCTTCCCTCGGCGTGAACTGGGCAGAGACGGAGAGCACGTGCAGGATGGCCTCGCCGTTCCTGACCCATGCACCAAGGCACATTTGCTACTCCCCTGCTTATGCTGAGGTCTTCTTCTGGGAAAGAAGTCCCAAATCCTTTTCTCTTCTTGACCATCTTTTTCCTTGCACTCAAGAGCTTTTCTCCTCCCTTGGCCTTCACCCTCAATACCTTTCCGGAAAGTGACGGCAGCCCTCTCAGCCTTTGCCTTGCTCCTGCTAGTCGTCTTCCCCTCAGCTAGAGAGTCCGGAAGGATCGCTGCAGGTCCCTTCCAACTCAACCCTTCTCTTCTCTTCACTTGTGTTCTATTCCCTGCACTCACGATGAGGCGAATAACAAGGAGACCACTGTTTGCCTGAAATGCCAGGGGGTTTACAGCTCCAGAAACACTTTCGAGGACACAAATCAAAAAGGATACAAGTAGAAAGAGGATTTGATTTCAGTTGATTTGACTTGATTTTACTTCATTTTATTTTCTGTCTTGTTAGGTTGGTTTATGTTAGTTTAGTTTCGTTTCTTTCCTGTGATGTTATTGGTTTGATTTGATTCTATTTTCTTTGGGGTTATTTCTTATGATTTTATTTTATGTTGGTTTATCTTATTTTATTTGACCTTGCTTTACGCGTTTTTATTTTGGTTTGTTCTTTTATTATTTTGTTTCATTTTATTTGGTCTTATTTTGGTTTAGGCTCTTTTAGGCTATTTTGCTGAATCTCTTTCAGAGCCGAGGCTCACAAGCATGAACACAATGCGCATGTGCAGCCAGGAGCAGGCTGATGTGTTCTTTAGTTTAGTTTGAAAAAGCATCCCTTGCAGTCTGGCAAAGGAAAGCTGCAGAAAGGAGCAGCAGGAAGACAGGCCAAGCAGTCCCTCGTTTCTCAACAGTGCAGAAGAACTTGAAGAAGGAGGATGGCTACCGACCACACACCGAAAAGCAGAAGAAGAGGAGGGGTGTGCTGCCCTGGGCTATTTTCACAAGTAGGACACGTGTCGATGACAAGCACCCCTTTTGCCTTCCAAAACTTGCTCCGCTGTGCTGCTTGGCCAGGGAGGCATGAAAAGCGCTCTCCTGCCTGCCCTGCGCTTGCATCGCATGCAGGGAGAGCTGAAAAGCTGCAGCTCCGCATGGTGCAGCAAGCCTGCAGCCCTTCCAAGCACAGGCTGTTTTGCACAAGCAAGGACACCTCGGGAAACGGAGCCAAGGCAAGAGCAGAGCTCGCTCCTGCTCCAAACCTGCAATGGGCAAAAGAGCCAGGGAGCGCCAGGGCACGAGGGGCGCCTCGCAGGTGCAAGAGCAGCGGGCAAGAACTGAGCCCAAAGGGCCCAGAGGAGCCCTGACAAGGGGCTGCGCTCAATGCTACGCAGGAGAAGAAGCAACCCCCGGGGGCCACCCTGGGCGTGCGCCCCGGGAGTCTAGAAAGCGTCCTCCCCCCGCATGCGGGGCACGAGGGCCACCTTCGTGGAGCAGGAGCAGCAGGCACCTAGCCAAAACGGCCCAAAGGAGCCCTGGCACGGGGCCGTGCTCAGTGCTGCAGAGGAAGGCAAAAAACCCCCGGGGACACTTGCTAGCCCACCGTGGGGGGAAAAAAAGCCTTCCTCCCCGCAGCTGCAGGGCACGAGAGGCCACCTTCGTGGTGCATGAGCAGCAGGCAGTAACCCAGCCAAAATGGCCCAGAGGAGCCCTGACAAGTGCTCATGCTCAATGCTGCAGAGGAAGGCAAAAAACCCCCGGGCACCACAGCCACTCTGCCCCGGGGCAAAATTCCTTCCTGACCCCAGCGTCGCCGGCCATGGGCTATTCCCTCAGCACGTGAGCAAGACCTGCCTCCTCGGCCCGCAGGCTGCTCACGCCTCCCAGGAGATGCCCAACCCCGATTCTCCCTCCACCTGCTGCCACCTCAGGGCCTTCCCAGAGGGGCAAAACGCCCCCGGCCTGATCCATCTGGGGGACAACGATCCTTCCGGCGCCTGGCAAGGCACCAGCGGCTGCTCCAAAGCACCAGCACCCCCGCCAACATCTCTGCATCCCATTCCTCACGGCTGCTGACACTGGCTCCGCAAGGGATGAGGATGGCGAGCTCTGCAGTGCTCCTCAAGAAGGCATTCCCTTGCTCTTGCCACTGCTAGCCAGCTGAAAAGGCCAGCCAGCCTCGCCAACCTCCAGCTGTTGGGGGTTCTTCTCATCTCCAGCAGCCTCGTCGAGCCCCCTCCGGCCTTCCTCCCTCAGCCCTCGCCAAGTAATTCCACCGCCTCCTCAAGGACTTCCTCTCGCACGTCTTGGCGCTGCCCCCAGGCCAGCTATGGCAGCGCGACGCGGGAGCGTGCTCCCTTTTATGCTGCCCCGGGGCATGGTGACTGCTGCGTTGCCGGGTGCTGGCACTGTGACACGGGGGTGACGGGGCCCCCCCTGCGCAGCCCCGCCCGCCGGCCCTCCGCCCAGCATCCTTCCCAGGAAGGCCTTTGGGCTGCTGGCCCCGAGGCAGCCCCTGGGCCCAGGAGCCTCAGGGGGCTGTCCCTGCCCTTGCTGGCCATGCCCTGGGCACAGCTGCTGGGCGTCCCGCTAAATACATCTGGACATTCAGACTACGTCGTGAAGGCTGTTTGTCCCATCTGCATTCCTTTGGTTGCGGGGATGCCAGAGGTGAAAGCAAGGCTTTTGCTTCCCTCGGCGTGAACTGGGCAGAGACGGAGAGCACGTGCAGGATGGCCTCGCCGTTCCTGACCCATGCACCAAGGCACATTTGCTACTCCCCTGCTTATGCTGAGGTCTTCTTCTGGGAAAGAAGTCCCAAATCCTTTTCTCTTCTTGACCATCTTTTTCCTTGCACTCAAGAGCTTTTCTCCTCCCTTGGCCTTCACCCTCAATCCCTTTCCGGAAAGTGACGGCAGCCCTCTCAGCCTTTGCCTTGCTCCTGCTAGTCGTCTTCACCTCAGCTAGAGAGTCCGGAAGGATCGCTGCAGGTCCCTTCCAACTCAGCCCTTCTCTTCTCTTCACCTCTAGTCTATTCCCTGCACTCACGATGAGGCGAATAACAAGGAGACCACTATTTGCCTGAAATGCCAGGGGGTTTACAGCTCCAGAAACACTTTCGAGGACACAAATCAAAAAGGATACAAGTAGAAAGAGGATTTGATTTCAGTTGATTTGACTTGATTTTACTTCATTTTATTTTCTGTCTTGTTAGGTTGGTTTATGTTAGTTTAGTTTCGTTTCTTTCCTGTGATGTTATTGGTTTGATTTGATTCTATTTTCTTTGGGGTTATTTCTTATGATTTTATTTTATGTTGGTTTATCTTATTTTATTTGACCTTGCTTTACGCGTTTTTATTTCGGTTTGTTCTTTTATTATTTTGTTTCATTTTATTTGGTCTTATTTTGGTTTAGGCTCTTTTAGGCTATTTTGCTGAATCTCTTTCAGAGCCGAGGCTCACAAGCATGA
Organism: Platalea leucorodia; assembly: GCF_965183815.1. Taxonomy (NCBI): domain Eukaryota; kingdom Metazoa; phylum Chordata; class Aves; order Pelecaniformes; family Threskiornithidae; genus Platalea; species Platalea leucorodia. The sequence continues at coordinate 136,809 of NW_028121401.1, forward strand.
ACACAATGCGCATGTGCAGCCAGGAGCAGGCTGATGTGTTCTTTAGTTTAGTTTGAAAAAGCATCCCTTGCAGTCTGGCAAAGGAAAGCTGCAGAAAGGAGCAGCAGGAAGACAGGCCAAGCAGTCCCTCGTTTCTCAACAGTGCAGAAGAACTTGAAGAAGGAGGATGGCTACCGACCACACACCGAAAAGCAGAAGAAGAGGAGGGGTGTGCTGCCCTGGGCTATTTTCACAAGTAGGACACGTGTCGATGACAAGCACCCCTTTTGCCTTCCAAAACTTGCTCCGCTGTGCTGCTTGGCCAGGGAGGCATGAAAAGCGCTCTCCTGCCTGCCCTGCGCTTGCATCGCATGCAGGGAGAGCTGAAAAGCTGCAGCTCCGCATGGTGCAGCAAGCCTGCAGCCCTTCCAAGCACAGGCTGTTTTGCACAAGCAAGGACACCTCGGGAAACGGAGCCAAGGCAAGAGCAGAGCTCGCTCCTGCTCCAAACCTGCAATGGGCAAAAGAGCCAGGGAGCGCCAGGGCACGAGGGGCGCCTCGCAGGTGCAAGAGCAGCGGGCAAGAACTGAGCCCAAAGGGCCCAGAGGAGCCCTGACAAGGGGCTGCGCTCAATGCTACGCAGGAGAAGAAGCAACCCCCGGGGGCCACCCTGGGCGTGCGCCCCGGGAGTCTAGAAAGCGTCCTCCCCCCGCATGCGGGGCACGAGGGCCACCTTCGTGGAGCAGGAGCAGCAGGCACCTAGCCAAAACGGCCCAAAGGAGCCCTGGCACGGGGCCGTGCTCAGTGCTGCAGAGGAAGGCAAAAAACCCCCGGGGACACTTGCTAGCCCACCGTGGGGGGAAAAAAAGCCTTCCTCCCCGCAGCTGCAGGGCACGAGAGGCCACCTTCGTGGTGCATGAGCAGCAGGCAGTAACCCAGCCAAAATGGCCCAGAGGAGCCCTGACAAGTGCTCATGCTCAATGCTGCAGAGGAAGGCAAAAAACCCCCGGGCACCACAGCCACTCTGCCCCGGGGCAAAATTCCTTCCTGACCCCAGCGTCGCCGGCCATGGGCTATTCCCTCAGCACGTGAGCAAGACCTGCCTCCTCGGCCCGCAGGCTGCTCACGCCTCCCAGGAGATGCCCAACCCCGATTCTCCCTCCACCTGCTGCCACCTCAGGGCCTTCCCAGAGGGGCAAAACGCCCCCGGTCTGATCCATCTGGGGGACAACGATCCTTCCTGCGCCTGGCAAGGCACCAGCGGCTGCTCCAAAGCACCGGCACCCCCGCCAACATCTCTGCATCCCATTCCTCACGGCTGCTGACACTGGCTCCGCAGGGGATGAGGATGGCGAGCTCTGCAGTGCTCCTCAGGAAGCCATTCCCTTGCTCTTGCCACTGCTAGCCAGCTGAAAAGGCCAGCCAGCCTCACCAACCTCCAGCTCTTGGTGGTTCTTCTCGTCTCCAGCAGCCTCGTCGAGCCCCCTCCGGCCTTCCTCCCTCAGCCCTCGCCAAGTAATTCCACCGCCTCCTCAAGGACTTCCTCTCGCCCGTCTTGGCGCTGCCCCCAGGCCAGCTATGGCAGCGCGACGCGGGAGCGTGCTCCCTTTTATGCTGCCCCGGGGCATGGTGACTGCTGCGTTGCCGGGTGCTGGCACTGTGACACGGGGGTGACGGGGCCCCCCCTGCGCAGCCCCGCCCGCCGGCCCTCCGCCCAGCATCCTTCCCAGGAAGGCCTTTGGGCTGCTGGCCCCGAGGCAGCCCCTGGGCCCAGGAGCCTCAGGGGGCTGTCCCTGCCCTTGCTGGCCATGCCCTGGGCACAGCTGCTGGGCGTCCCACTAAATACATCTGGACATTCAGACTACGTCGTGAAGGCTGTTTGTCCCATCTGCATTCCTTTGGTTGCGGGGATGCCAGAGGTGAAAGCAAGGCTTTTGCTTCCCTCGGCGTGAACTGGGCAGAGACGGAGAGCACGTGCAGGATGACCTCGCCGTTCCTGACCCATGCACCAAGGCACATTTGCTACTCCCCTGCTTATGCTGAGGTCTTCTTCTGGGAAAGAAGTCCCAAATCCTTTTCTCTTCTTGACCATCTTTTTCCTTGCACTCAAGAGCTTTTCTCCTCCCTTGGCCTTCACCCTCAATCCCTTTCCGGAAAGTGACGGCAGCCCTCTCAGCCTTTGCCTTGCTCCTGCTAGTCGTCTTCACCTCAGCTAGAGAGTCCGGAAGGATCGCTGCAGGTCCCTTCCAACTCAGCCCTTCTCTTCTCTTCACCTCTAGTCTATTCCCTGCACTCACGATGAGGCGAATAACAAGGAGACCACTATTTGCCTGAAATGCCAGGGGGTTTACAGCTCCAGAAACACTTTCGAGGACACAAATCAAAAAGGATACAAGTAGAAAGAGGATTTGATTTCAGTTGATTTGACTTGATTTTACTGTATTTTATTTTCTGTCTTGTTAGGTTGGTTTACGTTAGTTTAGTTTCGTTTCTTTCCTGTGATGTTATTGGATTTGATTTGATTCTATTTTCTTTGGGGTTATTTCTTATGATTTTATTTTATGTTGGTTTATCTTATTTTATTTGACCTTGCTTTACGCGTTTTTATTTCGGTTTGTTCTTTTATTATTTTGTTTCATTTTATTTGGTCTTATTTTGGTTTAGGCTCTTTTAGGCTATTTTGCTGAATCTCTTTCAGAGCCGAGGCTCACAAGCATGAACACAATGCGCATGTGCAGCCAGGAGCAGGCTGATGTGTTCTTTAGTTTAGTTTGAAAAAGCATCCCTTGCAGTCTGGCAAAGGAAAGCTGCAGAAAGGAGCAGCAGGAAGACAGGCCAAGCAGTCCCTCGTTTCTCAACAGTGCAGAAGAACTTGAAGAAGGAGGATGGCTACCGACCACACACCGAAAAGCAGAAGAAGAGGAGGGGTGTGGTGCCCTGGGGTATTTTCACAAGTAGGACACGTGTCGATGACAAGCACCCCTTTTGCCTTCCAAAACTTGCTCCGCTGTGCTGCTTGGCCAGGGAGGCATGAAAAGCGCTCTCCTGCCTGCCCTGCGCTTGCATCGCATGCAGGGGGAGCTGAAAAGCTGCAGCTCCGCATGGTGCAGCAAGCCTGCAGCCCTTCCAAGCACAGGCTGTTTTGCACAAGCAAGGACACCTCGGGAAACGGAGCCAAGGCAAGAGCAGAGCTCGCTCCTGCTCCAAACCTGCAATGGGCAAAAGAGCCAGGGAGCACCATGGCACGAGGGGCGCCTCGCAGGTGCAAGAGCAGCGGGCAAGAACTGAGCCCAAAGGGCCCAGAGGAGCCCTGACAAGGGGCTGCGCTCAATGCTACGCAGGAGAAGAAGCAACCCCCGGGGGCCACCCTGGGCGTCCGCCCCGGGAGTCTAGAAAGCGTCCTCCCCCCGCATGCGGGGCACGAGGGCCACCTTCGTGGAGCAGGAGCAGCAGGCACCTAGCCAAAACGGCCCAAAGGAGCCCTGGCACGGGGCCGTGCTCAGTGCTGCAGAGGAAGGCAAAAAACCCCCGGGGACACTTGCTAGCCCACCGTGGGGGGAAAAAAAGCCTTCCTCCCCGCAGCTGCAGGGCACGAGAGGCCACCTTCGTGGTGCATGAGCAGCAGGCAGTAACCCAGCCAAAATGGCCCAGAGGAGCCCTGACAAGTGCTCATGCTCAATGCTGCAGAGGAAGGCAAAAAACCCCCGGGCACCACAGCCACTCTGCCCCGGGGCAAAATTCCTTCCTGACCCCAGCGTCGCCGGCCATGGGCTATTCCCTCAGCACGTGAGCAAGACCTGCCTCCTCGGCCCGCAGGCTGCTCACGCCTCCCAGGAGATGCCCAACCCCGATTCTCCCTCCACCTGCTGCCACCTCAGGGCCTTCCCAGAGGGGCAAAACGCCCCCGGTCTGATCCATCTGGGGGACAACGATCCTTCCGGCGCCTGGCAAGGCACCAGTGGCTGCTCCAAAGCACCGGCACCCCCGCCAACATCTCTGCATCCCATTCCTCACGGCTGCTGACACTGGCTCCGCAGGGGATGAGGATGGCGAGCTCTGCAGTGCTCCTCAGGAAGGCATTCCCTTGCTCTTGCCACTGCTAGCCAGCTGAAAAGGCCAGCCAGCCTCACCAACCTCCAGCTGTTGGGGGTTCTTCTCGTCTCCAGCAGCCTCGTCGAGCCCCCTCCGGCCTTCCTCCCTCAGCCCTCGCCAAGTAATTCCACCGCCTCCTCAAGGACTTCCTCTCGCACGTCTTGGCGCTGCCCCCAGGCCAGCTATGGCAGCGCGACGCGGGAGCGTGCTCCCTTTTATGCTGCCCCGGGGCATGGTGACTGCTGCGTTGCCGGGTGCTGGCACTGTGACACGGGGGTGACGGGGCCCCCCCTGCGCAGCCCCGCCCGCCGGCCCTCCGCCCAGCATCCTTCCCAGGAAGGCCTTTGGGCTGCTGGCCCCGAGGCAGCCCCTGGGCCCAGGAGCCTCAGGGGGCTGTCCCTGCCCTTGCTGGCCATGCCCTGGGCACAGCTGCTGGGCGTCCCACTAAATACATCTGGACATTCAGACTACGTCGTCAAGGCTGTTTGTCCCATCTGCATTCCTTTGGTTGCGGGGATGCCAGAGGTGAAAGCAAGGCTTTTGCTTCCCTCGGCGTGAACTGGGCAGAGACGGAGAGCACGTGCAGGATGGCCTCGCCGTTCCTGACCCATGCACCAAGGCACATTTGCTACTCCCCTGCTTATGCTGAGGTCTTCTTCTGGGAAAGAAGTCCCAAATCCTTTTCTCTTCTTGACCATCTTTTTCCTTGCACTCAAGAGCTTTTCTCCTCCCTTGGCCTTCACCCTCCATACCTTTCCGGAAAGTGACGGCAGCCCTCTCAGCCTTTGCCTTGCTCCTGCTAGTCGTCTTCACCTCAGCTAGAGAGTCCGGAAGGATCGCTGCAGGTCCCTTCCAACTCAGCCCTTCTCTTCTCTTCACCTCTAGTCTATTCCCTGCACTCACGATGAGGCGAATAACAAGGAGACCACTATTTGCCTGAAATGCCAGGGGGTTTACAGCTCCAGAAACACTTTCGAGGACACAAATCAAAAAGGATACAAGTAGAAAGAGGATTTGATTTCAGTTGATTTGACTTGATTTTACTTCATTTTATTTTCTGTCTTGTTAGGTTGGTTTATGTTAGTTTAGTTTCGTTTCTTTCCTGTGATGTTATTGGATTTGATTTGATTCTATTTTCTTTGGGGTTATTTCTTATGATTTTATTTTATGTTGGTTTATCTTATTTTATTTGACCTTGCTTTACGCGTTTTTATTTCGGTTTGTTCTTTTATTATTTTGTTTCATTTTATTTGGTCTTATTTTGGTTTAGGCTCTTTTAGGCTATTTTGCTGAATCTCTTTCAGAGCCGAGGCTCACAAGCATGAACACAATGCGCATGTGCAGCCAGGAGCAGGCTGATGTGTTGTTCAGTTTAGTTTGAAAAAGCATGCCTTGCAGTCTGGCAAAGGAAAGCTGCAGAAAGGAGCAGCAGGAAGACAGGCCAAGCAGTCCCTCGTTTCTCAACAGTGCAGAAGAACTTGAAGAAGGAGGATGGCTACCGACCACACACCGAAAAGCAGAAGAAGAGGAGGGGTGTGCTGCCCTGGGGTATTTTCACAAGTAGGACACGTGTCGATGACAAGCACCCCTTTTGCCTTCCAAAACTTGCTCCGCTGTGCTGCTTGGCCAGGGAGGCATGAAAAGCGCTCTCCTGCCTGCCCTGCGCTTGCATCGCATGCAGGGAGAGCTGAAAAGCTGCAGCTCCGCATGGTGCAGCAAGCCTGCAGCCCTTCCAAGCACAGGCTGTTTTGCACAAGCAAGGACACCTCGGGAAACGGAGCCAAGGCAAGAGCAGAGCTCGCTCCTGCTCCAAACCTGCAATGGGCAAAAGAGCCAGGGAGCGCCAGGGCACGAGGGGCGCCTCGCAGGTGCAAGAGCAGCGGGCAAGAACTGAGCCCAAAGGGCCCAGAGGAGCCCTGACAAGGGGCTGCGCTCAATGCTACGCAGGAGAAGAAGCAACCCCCGGGGGCCACCCTGGGCGTCCGCCCCGGGAGTCTAGAAAGCGTCCTCCCCCCGCATGCGGGGCACGAGGGCCACCTTCGTGGAGCAGGAGCAGCAGGCACCTAGCCAAAACGGCCCAAAGGAGCCCTGGCACGGGGCCGTGCTCAGTGCTGCAGAGGAAGGCAAAAAACCCCCGGGGACACTTGCTAGCCCACCGTGGGGGGAAAAAAAGCCTTCCTCCCCGCAGCTGCAGGGCACGAGAGGCCACCTTCGTGGTGCATGAGCAGCAGGCAGTAACCCAGCCAAAATGGCCCAGAGGAGCCCTGACAAGTGCTCATGCTCAATGCTGCAGAGGAAGGCAAAAAACCCCCGGGCACCACAGCCACTCTGCCCCGGGGCAAAATTCCTTCCTGACCCCAGCGTCGCCGGCCATGGGCTATTCCCTCAGCACGTGAGCAAGACCTGCCTCCTCGGCCCGCAGGCTGCTCACGCCTCCCAGGAGATGCCCAACCCCGATTCTCCCTCCACCTGCTGCCACCTCAGGGCCTTCCCAGAGGGGCAAAACGCCCCCGGTCTGATCCATCTGGGGGACAACGATCCTTCCGGCGCCTGGCAAGGCACCAGCGGCTGCTCCAAAGCACCGGCACCCCCGCCAACATCTCTGCATCCCATTCCTCACGGCTGCTGACACTGGCTCCGCAGGGGATGAGGATGGCGAGCTCTGCAGTGCTCCTCAGGAAGGCATTCCCTTGCTCTTGCCACTGCTAGCCAGCTGAAAAGGCCAGCCAGCCTCACCAACCTCCAGCTGTTGGGGGTTCTTCTCGTCTCCAGCAGCCTCGTCGAGCCCCCTCCGGCCTTCCTCCCTCAGCCCTCGCCAAGTAATTCCACCGCCTCCTCAAGGACTTCCTCTCGCACGTCTTGGCGCTGCCCCCAGGCCAGCTATGGCAGCGCGACGCGGGAGCGTGCTCCCTTTTATGCTGCCCCGGGGCATGGTGACTGCTGCGTTGCCGGGTGCTGGCACTGTGACACGGGGGTGACGGGGCCCCCCCTGCGCAGCCCCGCCCGCCGGCCCTCCGCCCAGCATCCTTCCCAGGAAGGCCTTTGGGCTGCTGGCCCCGAGGCAGCCCCTGGGCCCAGGAGCCTCAGGGGGCTGTCCCTGCCCTTGCTGGCCATGCCCTGGGCACAGCTGCTGGGCGTCCCGCTAAATACATCTGGACATTCAGACTACGTCGTCAAGGCTGTTTGTCCCATCTGCATTCCTTTGGTTGCGGGGATGCCAGAGGTGAAAGCAAGGCTTTTGCTTCCCTCGGCGTGAACTGGGCAGAGACGGAGAGCACGTGCAGGATGGCCTCGCCGTTCCTGACCCATGCACCAAGGCACATTTGCTACTCCCCTGCTTATGCTGAGGTCTTCTTCTGGGAAAGAAGTCCCAAATCCTTTTCTCTTCTTGACCATCTTTTTCCTTGCACTCAAGAGCTTTTCTCCTCCCTTGGCCTTCACCCTCAATCCCTTTCCGGAAAGTGACGGCAGCCCTCTCAGCCTTTGCCTTGCTCCTGCTAGTCGTCTTCACCTCAGCTAGAGAGTCCGGAAGGATCGCTGCAGGTCCCTTCCAACTCAGCCCTTCTCTTCTCTTCACCTCTAGTCTATTCCCTGCACTCACGATGAGGCGAATAACAAGGAGACCACTATTTGCCTGAAATGCCAGGGGGTTTACAGCTCCAGAAACACTTTCGAGGACACAAATCAAAAAGGATACAAGTAGAAAGAGGATTTGATTTCAGTTGATTTGACTTGATTTTACTTCATTTTATTTTCTGTCTTGTTAGGTTGGTTTATGTTAGTTTAGTTTCGTTTCTTTCCTGTGATGTTATTGGATTTGATTTGATTCTATTTTCTTTGGGGTTATTTCTTATGATTTTATTTTATGTTGGTTTATCTTATTTTATTTGACCTTGCTTTACGCGTTTTTATTTCGGTTTGTTCTTTTATTATTTTGTTTCATTTTATTTGGTCTTATTTTGGTTTAGGCTCTTTTAGGCTATTTTGCTGAATCCCTTTCAGAGCCGAGGCTCACAAGCATTAACACAATGCGCATGTGCAGCCAGGAGCAGGCTGATGTGTTCTTTAGTTTAGTTTGAAAAAGCATCCCTTGCAGTCTGGCAAAGGAAAGCTGCAGAAAGGAGCAGCAGGAAGACAGGCCAAGCAGTCCCTCGTTTCTCAACAGTGCAGAAGAACTTGAAGAAGGAGGATGGCTACCGACCACACACCGAAAAGCAGAAGAAGAGGAGGGGTGTGCTGCCCTGGGCTATTTTCACAAGTAGGACACGTGTCGATGACAAGCACCCCTTTTGCCTTCCAAAACTTGCTCCGCTGTGCTGCTTGGCCAGGGAGGCATGAAAAGCGCTCTCCTGCCTGCCCTGCGCTTGCATCGCATGCAGGGAGAGCTGAAAAGCTGCAGCTCCGCATGGTGCAGCAAGCCTGCAGCCCTTCCAAGCACAGGCTGTTTTGCACAAGCAAGGACACCTCGGGAAACGCAGCCAAGGCAAGAGCAGAGCTCGCTCCTGCTCCAAACCTGCAATGGGCAAAAGAGCCAGGGAGCGCCAGGGCACGAGGGGCGCCTCGCAGGTGCAAGAGCAGCGGGCAAGAACTGAGCCCAAAGGGCCCAGAGGAGCCCTGACAAGGGGCTGCGCTCAATGCTACGCAGGAGAAGAAGCAACCCCCGGGGGCCACCCTGGGCGTCCGCCCCGGGAGTCTAGAAAGCGTCCTCCCCCCGCATGCGGGGCACGAGGGCCACCTTCGTGGAGCAGGAGCAGCAGGCACCTAGCCAAAACGGCCCAAAGGAGCCCTGGCACGGGGCCGTGCTCAGTGCTGCAGAGGAAGGCAAAAAACCCCCGGGGACACTTGCTAGCCCACCGTGGGGGGAAAAAAAGCCTTCCTCCCCGCAGCTGCAGGGCACGAGAGGCCACCTTCGTGGTGCATGAGCAGCAGGCAGTAACCCAGCCAAAATGGCCCAGAGGAGCCCTGACAAGTGCTCATGCTCAATGCTGCAGAGGAAGGCAAAAAACCCCCGGGCACCACAGCCACTCTGCCCCGGGGCAAAATTCCTTCCTGACCCCAGCGTCGCCGGCCATGGGCTATTCCCTCAGCACGTGAGCAAGACCTGCCTCCTCGGCCCGCAGGCTGCTCACGCCTCCCAGGAGATGCCCAACCCCGATTCTCCCTCCACCTGCTGCCACCTCAGGGCCTTCCCAGAGGGGCAAAACGCCCCCGGCCTGATCCATCTGGGGGACAACGATCCTTCCGGCGCCTGGCAAGGCACCAGCGGCTGCTCCAAAGCACCGGCACCCCCGCCAACATCTCTGCATCCCATTCCTCACGGCTGCTGACACTGGCTCCGCAGGGGATGAGGATGGCGAGCTCTGCAGTGCTCCTCAGGAAGGCATTCCCTTGCTCTTGCCACTGCTAGCCAGCTGAAAAGGCCAGCCAGCCTCACCAACCTCCAGCTGTTGGGGGTTCTTCTCGTCTCCAGCAGCCTCGTCGAGCCCCCTCCGGCCTTCCTCCCTCAGCCCTCGCCAAGTAATTCCACCGCCTCCTCAAGGACTTCCTCTCGCACGTCTTGGCGCTGCCCCCAGGCCAGCTATGGCAGCGCGACGCGGGAGCGTGCTCCCTTTTATGCTGCCCCGGGGCATGGTGACTGCTGCGTTGCCGGGTGCTGGCACTGTGACACGGGGGTGACGGGGCCCCCCCTGCGCAGCCCCGCCCGCCGGCCCTCCGCCCAGCATCCTTCCCAGGAAGGCCTTTGGGCTGCTGGCCCCGAGGCAGCCCCTGGGCCCAGGAGCCTCAGGGGGCTGTCCCTGCCCTTGCTGGCCATGCCCTGGGCACAGCTGCTGGGCGTCCCGCTAAATACATCTGGACATTCAGACTACGTCGTCAAGGCTGTTTGTCCCATCTGCATTCCTTTGGTTGCGGGGATGCCAGAGGTGAAAGCAAGGCTTTTGCTTCCCTCGGCGTGAACTGGGCAGAGACGGAGAGCACGTGCAGGATGGCCTCGCCGTTCCTGACCCATGCACCAAGGCACATTTGCTACTCCCCTGCTTATGCTGAGGTCTTCTTCTGGGAAAGAAGTCCCAAATCCTTTTCTCTTCTTGACCATCTTTTTCCTTGCACTCAAGAGCTTTTCTCCTCCCTTGGCCTTCACCCTCAATCCCTTTCCGGAACGTGACGGCAGCCCTCTCAGCCTTTGCCTTGCTCCTGCTAGTCGTCTTCACCTCAGCTAGAGAGTCCGGAAGGATCGCTGCAGGTCCCTTCCAACTCAGCCCTTCTCTTCTCTTCACCTCTAGTCTATTCCCTGCACTCACGATGAGGCGAATAACAAGGAGACCACTATTTGCCTGAAATGCCAGGGGGTTTACAGCTCCAGAAACACTTTCGAGGACACAAATCAAAAAGGATACAAGTAGAAAGAGGATTTGATTTCAGTTGATTTGACTTGATTTTACTTCATTTTATTTTCTGTCTTGTTAGGTTGGTTTATGTTAGTTTAGTTTCGTTTCTTTCCTGTGATGTTATTGGATTTGATTTGATTCTATTTTCTTTGGGGTTATTTCTTATGATTTTATTTTATGTTGGTTTATCTTATTTTATTTGACCTTGCTTTACGCGTTTTTATTTCGGTTTGTTCTTTTATTATTTTGTTTCATTTTATTTGGTCTTATTTTGGTTTAGGCTCTTTTAGGCTATTTTGCTGAATCTCTTTCAGAGCCGAGGCTCACAAGCATGAACACAATGCGCATGTGCAGCCAGGAGCAGGCTGATGTGTTGTTCAGTTTAGTTTGAAAAAGCATGCCTTGCAGTCTGGCAAAGGAAAGCTGCAGAAAGGAGCAGCAGGAAGACAGGCCAAGCAGTCCCTCGTTTCTCAACAGTGCAGAAGAACTTGAAGAAGGAGGATGGCTACCGACCACACACCGAAAAGCAGAAGAAGAGGAGGGGTGTGCTGCCCTGGGGTATTTTCACAAGTAGGACACGTGTCGATGACAAGCACCCCTTTTGCCTTCCAAAACTTGCTCCGCTGTGCTGCTTGGCCAGGGAGGCATGAAAAGCGCTCTCCTGCCTGCCCTGCGCTTGCATCGCATGCAGGGAGAGCTGAAAAGCTGCAGCTCCGCATGGTGCAGCAAGCCTGCAGCCCTTCCAAGCACAGGCTGTTTTGCACAAGCAAGGACACCTCGGGAAACGCAGCCAAGGCAAGAGCAGAGCTCGCTCCTGCTCCAAACCTGCAATGGGCAAAAGAGCCAGGGAGCGCCAGGGCACGAGGGGCGCCTCGCAGGTGCAAGAGCAGCGGGCAAGAACTGAGCCCAAAGGGCCCAGAGGAGCCCTGACAAGGGGCTGCGCTCAATGCTACGCAGGAGAAGAAGCAACCCCCGGGGGCCACCCTGGGCGTCCGCCCCGGGAGTCTAGAAAGCGTCCTCCCCCCGCATGCGGGGCACGAGGGCCACCTTCGTGGAGCAGGAGCAGCAGGCACCTAGCCAAAACGGCCCAAAGGAGCCCTGGCACGGGGCCGTGCTCAGTGCTGCAGAGGAAGGCAAAAAACCCCCGGGGACACTTGCTAGCCCACCGTGGGGGGAAAAAAAGCCTTCCTCCCCGCAGCTGCAGGGCACGAGAGGCCACCTTCGTGGTGCATGAGCAGCAGGCAGTAACCCAGCCAAAATGGCCCAGAGGAGCCCTGACAAGTGCTCATGCTCAATGCTGCAGAGGAAGGCAAAAAACCCCCGGGCACCACAGCCACTCTGCCCCGGGGCAAAATTCCTTCCTGACCCCAGCGTCGCCGGCCATGGGCTATTCCCTCAGCACGTGAGCAAGACCTGCCTCCTCGGCCCGCAGGCTGCTCACGCCTCCCAGGAGATGCCCAACCCCGATTCTCCCTCCACCTGCTGCCACCTCAGGGCCTTCCCAGAGGGGCAAAACGCCCCCGGTCTGATCCATCTGGGGGACAACGATCCTTCCGGCGCCTGGCAAGGCACCAGCGGCTGCTCCAAAGCACCGGCACCCCCGCCAACATCTCTGCATCCCATTCCTCACGGCTGCTGACACTGGCTCCGCAGGGGATGAGGATGGCGAGCTCTGCAGTGCTCCTCAGGAAGGCATTCCCTTGCTCTTGCCACTGCTAGCCAGCTGAAAAGGCCAGCCAGCCTCACCAACCTCCAGCTGTTGGGGGTTCTTCTCGTCTCCAGCAGCCTCGTCGAGCCCCCTCCGGCCTTCCTCCCTCAGCCCTCGCCAAGTAATTCCACCGCCTCCTCAAGGACTTCCTCTCGCACGTCTTGGCGCTGCCCCCAGGCCAGCTATGGCAGCGCGACGCGGGAGCGTGCTCCCTTTTATGCTGCCCCGGGGCATGGTGACTGCTGCGTTGCCGGGTGCTGGCACTGTGACACGGGGGTGACGGGGCCCCCCCTGCGCAGCCCCGCCCGCCGGCCCTCCGCCCAGCATCCTTCCCAGGAAGGCCTTTGGGCTGCTGGCCCCGAGGCAGCCCCTGGGCCCAGGAGCCTCAGGGGGCTGTCCCTGCCCTTGCTGGCCATGCCCTGGGCACAGCTGCTGGGCGTCCCGCTAAATACATCTGGACATTCAGACTACGTCGTCAAGGCTGTTTGTCCCATCTGCATTCCTTTGGTTGCGGGGATGCCAGAGGTGAAAGCAAGGCTTTTGCTTCCCTCGGCGTGAACTGGGCAGAGACGGAGAGCACGTGCAGGATGGCCTCGCCGTTCCTGACCCATGCACCAAGGCACATTTGCTACTCCCCTGCTTATGCTGAGGTCTTCTTCTGGGAAAGAAGTCCCAAATCCTTTTCTCTTCTTGACCATCTTTTTCCTTGCACTCAAGAGCTTTTCTCCTCCCTTGGCCTTCACCCTCAATCCCTTTCCGGAACGTGACGGCAGCCCTCTCAGCCTTTGCCTTGCTCCTGCTAGTCGTCTTCACCTCAGCTAGAGAGTCCGGAAGGATCGCTGCAGGTCCCTTCCAACTCAGCCCTTCTCTTCTCTTCACCTCTAGTCTATTCCCTGCACTCACGATGAGGCGAATAACAAGGAGACCACTATTTGCCTGAAATGCCAGGGGGTTTACAGCTCCAGAAACACTTTCGAGGACACAAATCAAAAAGGATACAAGTAGAAAGAGGATTTGATTTCAGTTGATTTGACTTGATTTTACTTCATTTTATTTTCTGTCTTGTTAGGTTGGTTTATGTTAGTTTAGTTTCGTTTCTTTCCTGTGATGTTATTGGATTTGATTTGATTCTATTTTCTTTGGGGTTATTTCTTATGATTTTATTTTATGTTGGTTTATCTTATTTTATTTGACCTTGCTTTACGCGTTTTTATTTCGGTTTGTTCTTTTATTATTTTGTTTCATTTTATTTGGTCTTATTTTGGTTTAGGCTCTTTTAGGCTATTTTGCTGAATCTCTTTCAGAGCCGAGGCTCACAAGCATGAACACAATGCGCATGTGCAGCCAGGAGCAGGCTGATGTGTTCTTTAGTTTAGTTTGAAAAAGCATGCCTTGCAGTCTGGCAAAGGAAAGCTGCAGAAAGGAGCAGCAGGAAGACAGGCCAAGCAGTCCCTCGTTTCTCAACAGTGCAGAAGAACTTGAAGAAGGAGGATGGCTACCGACCACACACCGAAAAGCAGAAGAAGAGGAGGGGTGTGCTGCCCTGGGCTATTTTCACAAGTAGGACACGTGTCGATGACAAGCACCCCTTTTGCCTTCCAAAACTTGCTCCGCTGTGCTGCTTGGCCAGGGAGGCATGAAAAGCGCTCTCCTGCCTGCCCTGCGCTTGCATCGCATGCAGGGAGAGCTGAAAAGCTGCAGCTCCGCATGGTGCAGCAAGCCTGCAGCCCTTCCAAGCACAGGCTGTTTTGCACAAGCAAGGACACCTCGGGAAACGGAGCCAAGGCAAGAGCAGAGCTCGCTCCTGCTCCAAACCTGCAATGGGCAAAAGAGCCAGGGAGCGCCAGGGCACGAGGGGCGCCTCGCAGGTGCAAGAGCAGCGGGCAAGAACTGAGCCCAAAGGGCCCAGAGGAGCCCTGACAAGGGGCTGCGCCCAATGCTACGCAGGAGAAGAAGCAACCCCCGGGGGCCACCCTGGGCGTCCGCCCCGGGAGTCTAGAAAGCGTCCTCCCCCCGCATGCGGGGCACGAGGGCCACCTTCGTGGAGCAGGAGCAGCAGGCACCTAGCCAAAACGGCCCAAAGGAGCCCTGGCACGGGGCCGTGCTCAGTGCTGCAGAGGAAGGCAAAAAACCCCCGGGGACACTTGCTAGCCCACCGTGGGGGGAAAAAAAGCCTTCCTCCCCGCAGCTGCAGGGCACGAGAGGCCACCTTCGTGGTGCATGAGCAGCAGGCAGTAACCCAGCCAAAATGGCCCAGAGGAGCCCTGACAAGTGCTCATGCTGAATGCTGCAGAGGAAGGCAAAAAACCCCCGGGCACCACAGCCACTCTGCCCCGGGGCAAAATTCCTTCCTGACCCCAGCGTCGCCGGCCATGGGCTATTCCCTCAGCACGTGAGCAAGACCTGCCTCCTCGGCCCGCAGGCTGCTCACGCCTCCCAGGAGATGCCCAACCCCGATTCTCCCTCCACCTGCTGCCACCTCAGGGCCTTCCCAGAGGGGCAAAACGCCCCCGGTCTGATCCATCTGGGGGACAACGATCCTTCCGGCGCCTGGCAAGGCACCAGCGGCTGCTCCAAAGCACCGGCACCCCCGCCAACATCTCTGCATCCCATTCCTCACGGCTGCTGACACTGGCTCCGCAGGGGATGAGGATGGCGAGCTCTGCAGTGCTCCTCAGGAAGGCATTCCCTTGCTCTTGCCACTGCTAGCCAGCTGAAAAGGCCAGCCAGCCTCGCGAACCTCCAGCTGTTGGGGGTTCTTCTCGTCTCCAGCAGCCTCGTCGAGCCCCCTCCGGCCTTCCTCCCTCAGCCCTCGCCAAGTAATTCCACCGCCTCCTCAAGGACTTCCTCTCGCACGTCTTGGCGCTGCCCCCAGGCCAGCTATGGCAGCGCGACGCGGGAGCGTGCTCCCTTTTATGCTGCCCCGGGGCATGGTGACTGCTGCGTTGCCGGGTGCTGGCACTGTGACACGGGGGTGACGGGGCCCCCCCTGCGCAGCCCCGCCCGCCGGCCCTCCGCCCAGCATCCTTCCCAGGAAGGCCTTTGGGCTGCTGGCCCCGAGGCAGCCCCTGGGCCCAGGAGCCTCAGGGGGCTGTCCCTGCCCTTGCTGGCCATGCCCTGGGCACAGCTGCTGGGCGTCCCGCTAAATACATCTGGACATTCAGACTACGTCGTCAAGGCTGTTTGTCCCATCTGCATTCCTTTGGTTGCGGGGATGCCAGAGGTGAAAGCAAGGCTTTTGCTTCCCTCGGCGTGAACTGGGCAGAGACGGAGAGCACGTGCAGGATGGCCTCGCCGTTCCTGACCCATGCACCAAGGCACATTTGCTACTCCCCTGCTTATGCTGAGGTCTTCTTCTGGGAAAGAAGTCCCAAATCCTTTTCTCTTCTTGACCATCTTTTTCCTTGCACTCAAGAGCTTTTCTCCTCCCTTGGCCTTCACCCTCAATCCCTTTCCGGAAAGTGACGGCAGCCCTCTCAGCCTTTGCCTTGCTCCTGCTAGTCGTCTTCACCTCAGCTAGAGAGTCCGGAAGGATCGCTGCAGGTCCCTTCCAACTCAGCCCTTCTCTTCTCTTCACCTCTAGTCTATTCCCTGCACTCACGATGAGGCGAATAACAAGGAGACCACTATTTGCCTGAAATGCCAGGGGGTTTACAGCTCCAGAAACACTTTCGAGGACACAAATCAAAAAGGATACAAGTAGAAAGAGGATTTGATTTCAGTTGATTTGACTTGATTTTACTGTATTTTATTTTCTGTCTTGTTAGGTTGGTTTATGTTAGTTTAGTTTCGTTTCTTTCCTGTGATGTTATTGGATTTGATTTGATTCTATTTTCTTTGGGGTTATTTCTTATGATTTTATTTTATGTTGGTTTATCTTATTTTATTTGACCTTGCTTTACGCGTTTTTATTTCGGTTTGTTCTTTTATTATTTTGTTTCATTTTATTTGGTCTTATTTTGGTTTAGGCTCTTTTAGGCTATTTTGCTGAATCTCTTTCAGAGCCGAGGCTCACAAGCATGAACACAATGCGCATGTGCAGCCAGGAGCAGGCTGATGTGTTCTTTAGTTTAGTTTGAAAAAGCATCCCTTGCAGTCTGGCAAAGGAAAGCTGCAGAAAGGAGCAGCAGGAAGACAGGCCAAGCAGTCCCTCGTTTCTCAACAGTGCAGAAGAACTTGAAGAAGGAGGATGGGTACCGACCACACACCGAAAAGCAGAAGAAGAGGAGGGGTGTGCTGCCCTGGGCTATTTTCACAAGTAGGACACGTGTCGATGACAAGCACCCCTTTTGCCTTCCAAAACTTGCTCCGCTGTGCTGCTTGGCCAGGGAGGCATGAAAAGCGCTCTCCTGCCTGCCCTGCGCTTGCATCGCATGCAGGGAGAGCTGAAAAGCTGCAGCTCCGCATGGTGCAGCAAGCCTGCAGCCCTTCCAAGCACAGGCTGTTTTGCACAAGCAAGGACACCTCGGGAAACGCAGCCAAGGCAAGAGCAGAGCTCGCTCCTGCTCCAAACCTGCAATGGGCAAAAGAGCCAGGGAGCGCCAGGGCACGAGGGGCGCCTCGCAGGTGCAAGAGCAGCGGGCAAGAACTGAGCCCAAAGGGCCCAGAGGAGCCCTGACAAGGGGCTGCGCTCAATGCTACGCAGGAGAAGAAGCAACCCCCGGGGGCCACCCTGGGCGTCCGCCCCGGGAGTCTAGAAAGCGTCCTCCCCCCGCATGCGGGGCACGAGGGCCACCTTCGTGGAGCAGGAGCAGCAGGCACCTAGCCAAAACGGCCCAAAGGAGCCCTGGCAAGGGGCCGTGCTCAGTGCTGCAGAGGAAGGCAAAAAACCCCCGGGGACACTTGCTAGCCCACCGTGGGGGGAAAAAAGCCTTCCTCCCCGCAGCTGCAGGGCACGAGAGGCCACCTTCGTGGTGCATGAGCAGCAGGCAGTAACCCAGCCAAAATGGCCCAGAGGAGCCCTGACAAGTGCTCATGCTCAATGCTGCAGAGGAAGGCAAAAAACCCCCGGGCACCACAGCCACTCTGCCCCGGGGCAAAATTCCTTCCTGACCCCAGCGTCGCCGGCCATGGGCTATTCCCTCAGCACGTGAGCAAGACCTGCCTCCTCGGCCCGCAGGCTGCTCACGCCTCCCAGGAGATGCCCAACCCCGATTCTCCCTCCACCTGCTGCCACCTCAGGGCCTTCCCAGAGGGGCAAAACGCCCCCGGTCTGATCCATCTGGGGGACAACGATCCTTCCGGCGCCTGGCAAGGCACCAGCGGCTGCTCCAAAGCACCGGCACCCCCGCCAACATCTCTGCATCCCATTCCTCACGGCTGCTGACACTGGCTCCGCAGGGGATGAGGATGGCGAGCTCTGCAGTGCTCCTCAGGAAGGCATTCCCTTGCTCTTGCCACTGCTAGCCAGCTGAAAAGGCCAGCCAGCCTCACCAACCTCCAGCTGTTGGGGGTTCTTCTCGTCTCCAGCAGCCTCGTCGAGCCCCCTCCGGCCTTCCTCCCTCAGCCCTCGCCAAGTAATTCCACCGCCTCCTCAAGGACTTCCTCTCGCACGTCTTGGCGCTGCCCCCAGGCCAGCTATGGCAGCGCGACGCGGGAGCGTGCTCCCTTTTATGCTGCCCCGGGGCATGGTGACTGCTGCGTTGCCGGGTGCTGGCACTGTGACACGGGGGTGACGGGGCCCCCCCTGCGCAGCCCCGCCCGCCGGCCCTCCGCCCAGCATCCTTCCCAGGAAGGCCTTTGGGCTGCTGGCCCCGAGGCAGCCCCTGGGCCCAGGAGCCTCAGGGGGCTGTCCCTGCCCTTGCTGGCCATGCCCTGGGCACAGCTGCTGGGCGTCCCGCTAAATACATCTGGACATTCAGACTACGTCGTCAAGGCTGTTTGTCCCATCTGCATTCCTTTGGTTGCGGGGATGCCAGAGGTGAAAGCAAGGCTTTTGCTTCCCTCGGCGTGAACTGGGCAGAGACGGAGAGCACGTGCAGGATGGCCTCGCCGTTCCTGACCCATGCACCAAGGCACATTTGCTACTCCCCTGCTTATGCTGAGGTCTTCTTCTGGGAAAGAAGTCCCAAATCCTTTTCTCTTCTTGACCATCTTTTTCCTTGCACTCAAGAGCTTTTCTCCTCCCTTGGCCTTCACCCTCAATCCCTTTCCGGAAAGTGACGGCAGCCCTCTCAGCCTTTGCCTTGCTCCTGCTAGTCGTCTTCACCTCAGCTAGAGAGTCCGGAAGGATCGCTGCAGGTCCCTTCCAACTCAGCCCTTCTCTTCTCTTCACCTCTAGTCTATTCCCTGCACTCACGATGAGGCGAATAACAAGGAGACCACTATTTGCCTGAAATGCCAGGGGGTTTACAGCTCCAGAAACACTTTTGAGGACACAAATCAAAAAGGATACAAGTAGAAAGAGGATTTGATTTCAGTTGATTTGACTTGATTTTACTGTATTTTATTTTCTGTCTTGTTAGGTTGGTTTATGTTAGTTTAGTTTCGTTTCTTTCCTGTGATGTTATTGGATTTGATTTGATTCTATTTTCTTTGGGGTTATTTCTTATGATTTTATTTTATGTTGGTTTATCTTATTTTATTTGACCTTGCTTTACGCGTTTTTATTTCGGTTTGTTCTTTTATTATTTTGTTTCATTTTATTTGGTCTTATTTTGGTTTAGGCTCTTTTAGGCTATTTTGCTGAATCTCTTTCAGAGCCGAGGCTCACAAGCATGAACACAATGCGCATGTGCAGCCAGGAGCAGGCTGATGTGTTCTTTAGTTTAGTTTGAAAAAGCATGCCTTGCAGTCTGGCAAAGGAAAGCTGCAGAAAGGAGCAGCAGGAAGACAGGCCAAGCAGTCCCTCGTTTCTCAACAGTGCAGAAGAACTTGAAGAAGGAGGATGGCTACCGACCACACACCGAAAAGCAGAAGAAGAGGAGGGGTGTGCTGCCCTGGGCTATTTTCACAAGTAGGACACGTGTCGATGACAAGCACCCCTTTTGCCTTCCAAAACTTGCTCCGCTGTGCTGCTTGGCCAGGGAGGCATGAAAAGCGCTCTCCTGCCTGCCCTGCGCTTGCATCGCATGCAGGGAGAGCTGAAAAGCTGCAGCTCCGCATGGTGCAGCAAGCCTGCAGCCCTTCCAAGCACAGGCTGTTTTGCACAAGCAAGGACACCTCGGGAAACGCAGCCAAGGCAAGAGCAGAGCTCGCTCCTGCTCCAAACCTGCAATGGGCAAAAGAGCCAGGGAGCGCCAGGGCACGAGGGGCGCCTCGCAGGTGCAAGAGCAGCGGGCAAGAACTGAGCCCAAAGGGCCCAGAGGAGCCCTGACAAGGGGCTGCGCTCAATGCTACGCAGGAGAAGAAGCAACCCCCGGGGGCCACCCTGGGCGTCCGCCCCGGGAGTCTAGAAAGCGTCCTCCCCCCGCATGCGGGGCACGAGGGCCACCTTCGTGGAGCAGGAGCAGCAGGCACCTAGCCAAAACGGCCCAAAGGAGCCCTGGCAAGGGGCCGTGCTCAGTGCTGCAGAGGAAGGCAAAAAACCCCCGGGGACACTTGCTAGCCCACCGTGGGGGGAAAAAAGCCTTCCTCCCCGCAGCTGCAGGGCACGAGAGGCCACCTTCGTGGTGCATGAGCAGCAGGCAGTAACCCAGCCAAAATGGCCCAGAGGAGCCCTGACAAGTGCTCATGCTCAATGCTGCAGAGGAAGGCAAAAAACCCCCGGGCACCACAGCCACTCTGCCCCGGGGCAAAATTCCTTCCTGACCCCAGCGTCGCCGGCCATGGGCTATTCCCTCAGCACGTGAGCAAGACCTGCCTCCTCGGCCCGCAGGCTGCTCACGCCTCCCAGGAGATGCCCAACCCCGATTCTCCCTCCACCTGCTGCCACCTCAGGGCCTTCCCAGAGGGGCAAAACGCCCCCGGTCTGATCCATCTGGGGGACAACGATCCTTCCGGCGCCTGGCAAGGCACCAGCGGCTGCTCCAAAGCACCGGCACCCCCGCCAACATCTCTGCATCCCATTCCTCACGGCTGCTGACACTGGCTCCGCAGGGGATGAGGATGGCGAGCTCTGCAGTGCTCCTCAGGAAGCCATTCCCTTGCTCTTGCCACTGCTAGCCAGCTGAAAAGGCCAGCCAGCCTCACCAACCTCCAGCTGTTGGGGGTTCTTCTCGTCTCCAGCAGCCTCGTCGAGCCCCCTCCGGCCTTCCTCCCTCAGCCCTCGCCAAGTAATTCCACCGCCTCCTCAAGGACTTCCTCTCGCACCTCTTGGCGCTGCCCCCAGGCCAGCTATGGCAGCGCGACGCGGGAGCGCGCTCCCTTTTATGCTGCCCCGGGGCATGGTGACTGCTGCGTTGCCGGGTGCTGGCACTGTGACACGGGGGTGACGGGGCCCCCCCTGCGCAGCCCCGCCCGCCGGCCCTCCGCCCAGCATCCTTCCCAGGAAGGCCTTTGGGCTGCTGGCCCCGAGGCAGCCCCTGGGCCCAGGAGCCTCAGGGGGCTGTCCCTGCCCTTGCTGGCCATGCCCTGGGCACAGCTGCTGGGCGTCCCGCTAAATACATCTGGACATTCAGACTACGTCGTCAAGGCTGTTTGTCCCATCTGCATTCCTTTGGTTGCGGGGATGCCAGAGGTGAAAGCAAGGCTTTTGCTTCCCTCGGCGTGAACTGGGCAGAGACGGAGAGCACGTGCAGGATGGCCTCGCCGTTCCTGACCCATGCACCAAGGCACATTTGCTACTCCCCTGCTTATGCTGAGGTCTTCTTCTGGGAAAGAAGTCCCAAATCCTTTTCTCTTCTTGACCATCTTTTTCCTTGCACTCAAGAGCTTTTCTCCTCCCTTGGCCTTCACCCTCAATCCCTTTCCGGAACGTGACGGCAGCCCTCTCAGCCTTTGCCTTGCTCCTGCTAGTCGTCTTCACCTCAGCTAGAGAGTCCGGAAGGATCGCTGCAGGTCCCTTCCAACTCAGCCCTTCTCTTCTCTTCACCTCTAGTCTATTCCCTGCACTCACGATGAGGCGAATAACAAGGAGACCACTATTTGCCTGAAATGCCAGGGGGTTTACAGCTCCAGAAACACTTTCGAGGACACAAATCAAAAAGGATACAAGTAGAAAGAGGATTTGATTTCAGTTGATTTGACTTGATTTTACTTCATTTTATTTTCTGTCTTGTTAGGTTGGTTTATGTTAGTTTAGTTTCGTTTCTTTCCTGTGATGTTATTGGATTTGATTTGATTCTATTTTCTTTGGGGTTATTTCTTATGATTTTATTTTATGTTGGTTTATCTTATTTTATTTGACCTTGCTTTACGCGTTTTTATTTCGGTTTGTTCTTTTATTATTTTGTTTCATTTTATTTGGTCTTATTTTGGTTTAGGCTCTTTTAGGCTATTTTGCTGAATCTCTTTCAGAGCCGAGGCTCACAAGCATGAACACAATGCGCATGTGCAGCCAGGAGCAGGCTGATGTGTTCTTTAGTTTAGTTTGAAAAAGCATGCCTTGCAGTCTGGCAAAGGAAAGCTGCAGAAAGGAGCAGCAGGAAGACAGGCCAAGCAGTCCCTCGTTTCTCAACAGTGCAGAAGAACTTGAAGAAGGAGGATGGCTACCGACCACACACCGAAAAGCAGAAGAAGAGGAGGGGTGTGCTGCCCTGGGCTATTTTCACAAGTAGGACACGTGTCGATGACAAGCACCCCTTTTGCCTTCCAAAACTTGCTCCGCTGTGCTGCTTGGCCAGGGAGGCATGAAAAGCGCTCTCCTGCCTGCCCTGCGCTTGCATCGCATGCAGGGAGAGCTGAAAAGCTGCAGCTCCGCATGGTGCAGCAAGCCTGCAGCCCTTCCAAGCACAGGCTGTTTTGCACAAGCAAGGACACCTCGGGAAACGCAGCCAAGGCAAGAGCAGAGCTCGCTCCTGCTCCAAACCTGCAATGGGCAAAAGAGCCAGGGAGCGCCAGGGCACGAGGGGCGCCTCGCAGGTGCAAGAGCAGCGGGCAAGAACTGAGCCCAAAGGGCCCAGAGGAGCCCTGACAAGGGGCTGCGCTCAATGCTACGCAGGAGAAGAAGCAACCCCCGGGGGCCACCCTGGGCGTCCGCCCCGGGAGTCTAGAAAGCGTCCTCCCCCCGCATGCGGGGCACGAGGGCCACCTTCGTGGAGCAGGAGCAGCAGGCACCTAGCCAAAACGGCCCAAAGGAGCCCTGGCACGGGGCCGTGCTCAGTGCTGCAGAGGAAGGCAAAAAACCCCCGGGGACACTTGCTAGCCCACCGTGGGGGGAAAAAAAGCCTTCCTCCCCGCAGCTGCAGGGCACGAGAGGCCACCTTCGTGGTGCATGAGCAGCAGGCAGTAACCCAGCCAAAATGGCCCAGAGGAGCCCTGACAAGTGCTCATGCTCAATGCTGCAGAGGAAGGCAAAAAACCCCCGGGCACCACAGCCACTCTGCCCCGGGGCAAAATTCCTTCCTGACCCCAGCGTCGCCGGCCATGGGCTATTCCCTCAGCACGTGAGCAAGACCTGCCTCCTCGGCCCGCAGGCTGCTCACGCCTCCCAGGAGATACCCAACCCCGATTCTCCCTCCACCTGCTGCCACCTCAGGGCCTTCCCAGAGGGGCAAAACGCCCCCGGTCTGATCCATCTGGGGGACAACGATCCTTCCGGCGCCTGGCAAGGCACCAGCGGCTGCTCCAAAGCACCGGCACCCCCGCCAACATCTCTGCATCCCATTCCTCACGGCTGCTGACACTGGCTCCGCAGGGGATGAGGATGGCGAGCTCTGCAGTGCTCCTCAGGAAGGCATTCCCTTGCTCTTGCCACTGCTAGCCAGCTGAAAAGGCCAGCCAGCCTCACCAACCTCCAGCTGTTGGGGGTTCTTCTCGTCTCCAGCAGCCTCGTCGAGCCCCCTCCGGCCTTCCTCCCTCAGCCCTCGCCAAGTAATTCCACCGCCTCCTCAAGGACTTCCTCTCGCACGTCTTGGCGCTGCCCCCAGGCCAGCTATGGCAGCGCGACGCGGGAGCGTGCTCCCTTTTATGCTGCCCCGGGGCATGGTGACTGCTGCGTTGCCGGGTGCTGGCACTGTGACACGGGGGTGACGGGGCCCCCCCTGCGCAGCCCCGCCCGCCGGCCCTCCGCCCAGCATCCTTCCCAGGAAGGCCTTTGGGCTGCTGGCCCCGAGGCAGCCCCTGGGCCCAGGAGCCTCAGGGGGCTGTCCCTGCCCTTGCTGGCCATGCCCTGGGCACAGCTGCTGGGCGTCCCGCTAAATACATCTGGACATTCAGACTACGTCGTCAAGGCTGTTTGTCCCATCTGCATTCCTTTGGTTGCGGGGATGCCAGAGGTGAAAGCAAGGCTTTTGCTTCCCTCGGCGTGAACTGGGCAGAGACGGAGAGCACGTGCAGGATGGCCTCGCCGTTCCTGACCCATGCACCAAGGCACATTTGCTACTCCCCTGCTTATGCTGAGGTCTTCTTCTGGGAAAGAAGTCCCAAATCCTTTTCTCTTCTTGACCATCTTTTTCCTTGCACTCAAGAGCTTTTCTCCTCCCTTGGCCTTCACCCTCAATCCCTTTCCGGAACGTGACGGCAGCCCTCTCAGCCTTTGCCTTGCTCCTGCTAGTCGTCTTCACCTCAGCTAGAGAGTCCGGAAGGATCGCTGCAGGTCCCTTCCAACTCAGCCCTTCTCTTCTCTTCACCTCTAGTCTATTCCCTGCACTCACGATGAGGCGAATAACAAGGAGACCACTATTTGCCTGAAATGCCAGGGGGTTTACAGCTCCAGAAACACTTTTGAGGACACAAATCAAAAAGGATACAAGTAGAAAGAGGATTTGATTTCAGTTGATTTGACTTGATTTTACTGTATTTTATTTTCTGTCTTGTTAGGTTGGTTTATGTTAGTTTAGTTTCGTTTCTTTCCTGTGATGTTATTGGATTTGATTTGATTCTATTTTCTTTGGGGTTATTTCTTATGATTTTATTTTATGTTGGTTTATCTTATTTTATTTGACCTTGCTTTACGCGTTTTTATTTCGGTTTGTTCTTTTATTATTTTGTTTCATTTTATTTGGTCTTATTTTGGTTTAGGCTCTTTTAGGCTATTTTGCTGAATCTCTTTCAGAGCCGAGGCTCACAAGCATGAACACAATGCGCATGTGCAGCCAGGAGCAGGCTGATGTGTTCTTTAGTTTAGTTTGAAAAAGCATGCCTTGCAGTCTGGCAAAGGAAAGCTGCAGAAAGGAGCAGCAGGAAGACAGGCCAAGCAGTCCCTCGTTTCTCAACAGTGCAGAAGAACTTGAAGAAGGAGGATGGCTACCGACCACACACCGAAAAGCAGAAGAAGAGGAGGGGTGTGCTGCCCTGGGCTATTTTCACAAGTAGGACACGTGTCGATGACAAGCACCCCTTTTGCCTTCCAAAACTTGCTCCGCTGTGCTGCTTGGCCAGGGAGGCATGAAAAGCGCTCTCCTGCCTGCCCTGCGCTTGCATCGCATGCAGGGAGAGCTGAAAAGCTGCAGCTCCGCATGGTGCAGCAAGCCTGCAGCCCTTCCAAGCACAGGCTGTTTTGCACAAGCAAGGACACCTCGGGAAACGCAGCCAAGGCAAGAGCAGAGCTCGCTCCTGCTCCAAACCTGCAATGGGCAAAAGAGCCAGGGAGCGCCAGGGCACGAGGGGCGCCTCGCAGGTGCAAGAGCAGCGGGCAAGAACTGAGCCCAAAGGGCCCAGAGGAGCCCTGACAAGGGGCTGCGCCCAATGCTACGCAGGAGAAGAAGCAACCCCCGGGGGCCACCCTGGGCGTCCGCCCCGGGAGTCTAGAAAGCGTCCTCCCCCCGCATGCGGGGCACGAGGGCCACCTTCGTGGAGCAGGAGCAGCAGGCACCTAGCCAAAACGGCCCAAAGGAGCCCTGGCACGGGGCCGTGCTCAGTGCTGCAGAGGAAGGCAAAAAACCCCCGGGGACACTTGCTAGCCCACCGTGGGGGGAAAAAAAGCCTTCCTCCCCGCAGCTGCAGGGCACGAGAGGCCACCTTCGTGGTGCATGAGCAGCAGGCAGTAACCCAGCCAAAATGGCCCAGAGGAGCCCTGACAAGTGCTCATGCTGAATGCTGCAGAGGAAGGCAAAAAACCCCCGGGCACCACAGCCACTCTGCCCCGGGGCAAAATTCCTTCCTGACCCCAGCGTCGCCGGCCATGGGCTATTCCCTCAGCACGTGAGCAAGACCTGCCTCCTCGGCCCGCAGGCTGCTCACGCCTCCCAGGAGATGCCCAACCCCGATTCTCCCTCCACCTGCTGCCACCTCAGGGCCTTCCCAGAGGGGCAAAACGCCCCCGGTCTGATCCATCTGGGGGACAACGATCCTTCCGGCGCCTGGCAAGGCACCAGCGGCTGCTCCAAAGCACCGGCACCCCCGCCAACATCTCTGCATCCCATTCCTCACGGCTGCTGA
Source organism: Platalea leucorodia (assembly GCF_965183815.1). Lineage (NCBI taxonomy): Eukaryota > Metazoa > Chordata > Aves > Pelecaniformes > Threskiornithidae > Platalea > Platalea leucorodia. Next base: position 162,393 of record NW_028121401.1, read on the forward strand.
CACTGGCTCCGCAGGGGATGAGGATGGCGAGCTCTGCAGTGCTCCTCAGGAAGGCATTCCCTTGCTCTTGCCACTGCTAGCCAGCTGAAAAGGCCAGCCAGCCTCACCAACCTCCAGCTGTTGGGGGTTCTTCTCGTCTCCAGCAGCCTCGTCGAGCCCCCTCCGGCCTTCCTCCCTCAGCCCTCGCCAAGTAATTCCACCGCCTCCTCAAGGACTTCCTCTCGCACGTCTTGGCGCTGCCCCCAGGCCAGCTATGGCAGCGCGACGCGGGAGCGTGCTCCCTTTTATGCTGCCCCGGGGCATGGTGACTGCTGCGTTGCCGGGTGCTGGCACTGTGACACGGGGGTGACGGGGCCCCCCCTGCGCAGCCCCGCCCGCCGGCCCTCCGCCCAGCATCCTTCCCAGGAAGGCCTTTGGGCTGCTGGCCCCGAGGCAGCCCCTGGGCCCAGGAGCCTCAGGGGGCTGTCCCTGCCCTTGCTGGCCATGCCCTGGGCACAGCTGCTGGGCGTCCCGCTAAATACATCTGGACATTCAGACTACGTCGTCAAGGCTGTTTGTCCCATCTGCATTCCTTTGGTTGCGGGGATGCCAGAGGTGAAAGCAAGGCTTTTGCTTCCCTCGGCGTGAACTGGGCAGAGACGGAGAGCACGTGCAGGATGGCCTCGCCGTTCCTGACCCATGCACCAAGGCACATTTGCTACTCCCCTGCTTATGCTGAGGTCTTCTTCTGGGAAAGAAGTCCCAAATCCTTTTCTCTTCTTGACCATCTTTTTCCTTGCACTCAAGAGCTTTTCTCCTCCCTTGGCCTTCACCCTCAATCCCTTTCCGGAAAGTGACGGCAGCCCTCTCAGCCTTTGCCTTGCTCCTGCTAGTCGTCTTCACCTCAGCTAGAGAGTCCGGAAGGATCGCTGCAGGTCCCTTCCAACTCAGCCCTTCTCTTCTCTTCACCTCTAGTCTATTCCCTGCACTCACGATGAGGCGAATAACAAGGAGACCACTATTTGCCTGAAATGCCAGGGGGTTTACAGCTCCAGAAACACTTTCGAGGACACAAATCAAAAAGGATACAAGTAGAAAGAGGATTTGATTTCAGTTGATTTGACTTGATTTTACTTCATTTTATTTTCTGTCTTGTTAGGTTGGTTTATGTTAGTTTAGTTTCGTTTCTTTCCTGTGATGTTATTGGATTTGATTTGATTCTATTTTCTTTGGGGTTATTTCTTATGATTTTATTTTATGTTGGTTTATCTTATTTTATTTGACCTTGCTTTACGCGTTTTTATTTCGGTTTGTTCTTTTATTATTTTGTTTCATTTTATTTGGTCTTATTTTGGTTTAGGCTCTTTTAGGCTATTTTGCTGAATCTCTTTCAGAGCCGAGGCTCACAAGCATGAACACAATGCGCATGTGCAGCCAGGAGCAGGCTGATGTGTTCTTTAGTTTAGTTTGAAAAAGCATCCCTTGCAGTCTGGCAAAGGAAAGCTGCAGAAAGGAGCAGCAGGAAGACAGGCCAAGCAGTCCCTCGTTTCTCAACAGTGCAGAAGAACTTGAAGAAGGAGGATGGCTACCGACCACACACCGAAAAGCAGAAGAAGAGGAGGGGTGTGCTGCCCTGGGCTATTTTCACAAGTAGGACACGTGTCGATGACAAGCACCCCTTTTGCCTTCCAAAACTTGCTCCGCTGTGCTGCTTGGCCAGGGAGGCATGAAAAGCGCTCTCCTGCCTGCCCTGCGCTTGCATCGCATGCAGGGAGAGCTGAAAAGCTGCAGCTCCGCATGGTGCAGCAAGCCTGCAGCCCTTCCAAGCACAGGCTGTTTTGCACAAGCAAGGACACCTCGGGAAACGCAGCCAAGGCAAGAGCAGAGCTCGCTCCTGCTCCAAACCTGCAATGGGCAAAAGAGCCAGGGAGCGCCAGGGCACGAGGGGCGCCTCGCAGGTGCAAGAGCAGCGGGCAAGAACTGAGCCCAAAGGGCCCAGAGGAGCCCTGACAAGGGGCTGCGCTCAATGCTACGCAGGAGAAGAAGCAACCCCCGGGGGCCACCCTGGGCGTCCGCCCCGGGAGTCTAGAAAGCGTCCTCCCCCCGCATGCGGGGCACGAGGGCCACCTTCGTGGAGCAGGAGCAGCAGGCACCTAGCCAAAACGGCCCAAAGGAGCCCTGGCACGGGGCCGTGCTCAGTGCTGCAGAGGAAGGCAAAAAACCCCCGGGGACACTTGCTAGCCCACCGTGGGGGGAAAAAAAGCCTTCCTCCCCGCAGCTGCAGGGCACGAGAGGCCACCTTCGTGGTGCATGAGCAGCAGGCAGTAACCCAGCCAAAATGGCCCAGAGGAGCCCTGACAAGTGCTCATGCTCAATGCTGCAGAGGAAGGCAAAAAACCCCCGGGCACCACAGCCACTCTGCCCCGGGGCAAAATTCCTTCCTGACCCCAGCGTCGCCGGCCATGGGCTATTCCCTCAGCACGTGAGCAAGACCTGCCTCCTCGGCCCGCAGGCTGCTCACGCCTCCCAGGAGATACCCAACCCCGATTCTCCCTCCACCTGCTGCCACCTCAGGGCCTTCCCAGAGGGGCAAAACGCCCCCGGTCTGATCCATCTGGGGGACAACGATCCTTCCGGCGCCTGGCAAGGCACCAGCGGCTGCTCCAAAGCACCGGCACCCCCGCCAACATCTCTGCATCCCATTCCTCACGGCTGCTGACACTGGCTCCGCAGGGGATGAGGATGGCGAGCTCTGCAGTGCTCCTCAGGAAGGCATTCCCTTGCTCTTGCCACTGCTAGCCAGCTGAAAAGGCCAGCCAGCCTCACCAACCTCCAGCTGTTGGGGGTTCTTCTCGTCTCCAGCAGCCTCGTCGAGCCCCCTCCGGCCTTCCTCCCTCAGCCCTCGCCAAGTAATTCCACCGCCTCCTCAAGGACTTCCTCTCGCACGTCTTGGCGCTGCCCCCAGGCCAGCTATGGCAGCGCGACGCGGGAGCGTGCTCCCTTTTATGCTGCCCCGGGGCATGGTGACTGCTGCGTTGCCGGGTGCTGGCACTGTGACACGGGGGTGACGGGGCCCCCCCTGCGCAGCCCCGCCCGCCGGCCCTCCGCCCAGCATCCTTCCCAGGAAGGCCTTTGGGCTGCTGGCCCCGAGGCAGCCCCTGGGCCCAGGAGCCTCAGGGGGCTGTCCCTGCCCTTGCTGGCCATGCCCTGGGCACAGCTGCTGGGCGTCCCGCTAAATACATCTGGACATTCAGACTACGTCGTCAAGGCTGTTTGTCCCATCTGCATTCCTTTGGTTGCGGGGATGCCAGAGGTGAAAGCAAGGCTTTTGCTTCCCTCGGCGTGAACTGGGCAGAGACGGAGAGCACGTGCAGGATGGCCTCGCCGTTCCTGACCCATGCACCAAGGCACATTTGCTACTCCCCTGCTTATGCTGAGGTCTTCTTCTGGGAAAGAAGTCCCAAATCCTTTTCTCTTCTTGACCATCTTTTTCCTTGCACTCAAGAGCTTTTCTCCTCCCTTGGCCTTCACCCTCAATCCCTTTCCGGAAAGTGACGGCAGCCCTCTCAGCCTTTGCCTTGCTCCTGCTAGTCGTCTTCACCTCAGCTAGAGAGTCCGGAAGGATCGCTGCAGGTCCCTTCCAACTCAGCCCTTCTCTTCTCTTCACCTCTAGTCTATTCCCTGCACTCACGATGAGGCGAATAACAAGGAGACCACTATTTGCCTGAAATGCCAGGGGGTTTACAGCTCCAGAAACACTTTTGAGGACACAAATCAAAAAGGATACAAGTAGAAAGAGGATTTGATTTCAGTTGATTTGACTTGATTTTACTGTATTTTATTTTCTGTCTTGTTAGGTTGGTTTATGTTAGTTTAGTTTCGTTTCTTTCCTGTGATGTTATTGGATTTGATTTGATTCTATTTTCTTTGGGGTTATTTCTTATGATTTTATTTTATGTTGGTTTATCTTATTTTATTTGACCTTGCTTTACGCGTTTTTATTTCGGTTTGTTCTTTTATTATTTTGTTTCATTTTATTTGGTCTTATTTTGGTTTAGGCTCTTTTAGGCTATTTTGCTGAATCTCTTTCAGAGCCGAGGCTCACAAGCATGAACACAATGCGCATGTGCAGCCAGGAGCAGGCTGATGTGTTCTTTAGTTTAGTTTGAAAAAGCATGCCTTGCAGTCTGGCAAAGGAAAGCTGCAGAAAGGAGCAGCAGGAAGACAGGCCAAGCAGTCCCTCGTTTCTCAACAGTGCAGAAGAACTTGAAGAAGGAGGATGGCTACCGACCACACACCGAAAAGCAGAAGAAGAGGAGGGGTGTGCTGCCCTGGGCTATTTTCACAAGTAGGACACGTGTCGATGACAAGCACCCCTTTTGCCTTCCAAAACTTGCTCCGCTGTGCTGCTTGGCCAGGGAGGCATGAAAAGCGCTCTCCTGCCTGCCCTGCGCTTGCATCGCATGCAGGGAGAGCTGAAAAGCTGCAGCTCCGCATGGTGCAGCAAGCCTGCAGCCCTTCCAAGCACAGGCTGTTTTGCACAAGCAAGGACACCTCGGGAAACGCAGCCAAGGCAAGAGCAGAGCTCGCTCCTGCTCCAAACCTGCAATGGGCAAAAGAGCCAGGGAGCGCCAGGGCACGAGGGGCGCCTCGCAGGTGCAAGAGCAGCGGGCAAGAACTGAGCCCAAAGGGCCCAGAGGAGCCCTGACAAGGGGCTGCGCCCAATGCTACGCAGGAGAAGAAGCAACCCCCGGGGGCCACCCTGGGCGTCCGCCCCGGGAGTCTAGAAAGCGTCCTCCCCCCGCATGCGGGGCACGAGGGCCACCTTCGTGGAGCAGGAGCAGCAGGCACCTAGCCAAAACGGCCCAAAGGAGCCCTGGCACGGGGCCGTGCTCAGTGCTGCAGAGGAAGGCAAAAAACCCCCGGGGACACTTGCTAGCCCACCGTGGGGGGAAAAAAAGCCTTCCTCCCCGCAGCTGCAGGGCACGAGAGGCCACCTTCGTGGTGCATGAGCAGCAGGCAGTAACCCAGCCAAAATGGCCCAGAGGAGCCCTGACAAGTGCTCATGCTGAATGCTGCAGAGGAAGGCAAAAAACCCCCGGGCACCACAGCCACTCTGCCCCGGGGCAAAATTCCTTCCTGACCCCAGCGTCGCCGGCCATGGGCTATTCCCTCAGCACGTGAGCAAGACCTGCCTCCTCGGCCCGCAGGCTGCTCACGCCTCCCAGGAGATGCCCAACCCCGATTCTCCCTCCACCTGCTGCCACCTCAGGGCCTTCCCAGAGGGGCAAAACGCCCCCGGTCTGATCCATCTGGGGGACAACGATCCTTCCGGCGCCTGGCAAGGCACCAGCGGCTGCTCCAAAGCACCGGCACCCCCGCCAACATCTCTGCATCCCATTCCTCACGGCTGCTGACACTGGCTCCGCAGGGGATGAGGATGGCGAGCTCTGCAGTGCTCCTCAGGAAGGCATTCCCTTGCTCTTGCCACTGCTAGCCAGCTGAAAAGGCCAGCCAGCCTCACCAACCTCCAGCTGTTGGGGGTTCTTCTCGTCTCCAGCAGCCTCGTCGAGCCCCCTCCGGCCTTCCTCCCTCAGCCCTCGCCAAGTAATTCCACCGCCTCCTCAAGGACTTCCTCTCGCACGTCTTGGCGCTGCCCCCAGGCCAGCTATGGCAGCGCGACGCGGGAGCGTGCTCCCTTTTATGCTGCCCCGGGGCATGGTGACTGCTGCGTTGCCGGGTGCTGGCACTGTGACACGGGGGTGACGGGGCCCCCCCTGCGCAGCCCCGCCCGCCGGCCCTCCGCCCAGCATCCTTCCCAGGAAGGCCTTTGGGCTGCTGGCCCCGAGGCAGCCCCTGGGCCCAGGAGCCTCAGGGGGCTGTCCCTGCCCTTGCTGGCCATGCCCTGGGCACAGCTGCTGGGCGTCCCGCTAAATACATCTGGACATTCAGACTACGTCGTCAAGGCTGTTTGTCCCATCTGCATTCCTTTGGTTGCGGGGATGCCAGAGGTGAAAGCAAGGCTTTTGCTTCCCTCGGCGTGAACTGGGCAGAGACGGAGAGCACGTGCAGGATGGCCTCGCCGTTCCTGACCCATGCACCAAGGCACATTTGCTACTCCCCTGCTTATGCTGAGGTCTTCTTCTGGGAAAGAAGTCCCAAATCCTTTTCTCTTCTTGACCATCTTTTTCCTTGCACTCAAGAGCTTTTCTCCTCCCTTGGCCTTCACCCTCAATCCCTTTCCGGAAAGTGACGGCAGCCCTCTCAGCCTTTGCCTTGCTCCTGCTAGTCGTCTTCACCTCAGCTAGAGAGTCCGGAAGGATCGCTGCAGGTCCCTTCCAACTCAGCCCTTCTCTTCTCTTCACCTCTAGTCTATTCCCTGCACTCACGATGAGGCGAATAACAAGGAGACCACTATTTGCCTGAAATGCCAGGGGGTTTACAGCTCCAGAAACACTTTCGAGGACACAAATCAAAAAGGATACAAGTAGAAAGAGGATTTGATTTCAGTTGATTTGACTTGATTTTACTGTATTTTATTTTCTGTCTTGTTAGGTTGGTTTATGTTAGTTTAGTTTCGTTTCTTTCCTGTGATGTTATTGGATTTGATTTGATTCTATTTTCTTTGGGGTTATTTCTTATGATTTTATTTTATGTTGGTTTATCTTATTTTATTTGACCTTGCTTTACGCGTTTTTATTTCGGTTTGTTCTTTTATTATTTTGTTTCATTTTATTTGGTCTTATTTTGGTTTAGGCTCTTTTAGGCTATTTTGCTGAATCTCTTTCAGAGCCGAGGCTCACAAGCATGAACACAATGCGCATGTGCAGCCAGGAGCAGGCTGATGTGTTCTTTAGTTTAGTTTGAAAAAGCATGCCTTGCAGTCTGGCAAAGGAAAGCTGCAGAAAGGAGCAGCAGGAAGACAGGCCAAGCAGTCCCTCGTTTCTCAACAGTGCAGAAGAACTTGAAGAAGGAGGATGGCTACCGACCACACACCGAAAAGCAGAAGAAGAGGAGGGGTGTGCTGCCCTGGGCTATTTTCACAAGTAGGACACGTGTCGATGACAAGCACCCCTTTTGCCTTCCAAAACTTGCTCCGCTGTGCTGCTTGGCCAGGGAGGCATGAAAAGCGCTCTCCTGCCTGCCCTGCGCTTGCATCGCATGCAGGGAGAGCTGAAAAGCTGCAGCTCCGCATGGTGCAGCAAGCCTGCAGCCCTTCCAAGCACAGGCTGTTTTGCACAAGCAAGGACACCTCGGGAAACGCAGCCAAGGCAAGAGCAGAGCTCGCTCCTGCTCCAAACCTGCAATGGGCAAAAGAGCCAGGGAGCGCCAGGGCACGAGGGGCGCCTCGCAGGTGCAAGAGCAGCGGGCAAGAACTGAGCCCAAAGGGCCCAGAGGAGCCCTGACAAGGGGCTGCGCCCAATGCTACGCAGGAGAAGAAGCAACCCCCGGGGGCCACCCTGGGCGTCCGCCCCGGGAGTCTAGAAAGCGTCCTCCCCCCGCATGCGGGGCACGAGGGCCACCTTCGTGGAGCAGGAGCAGCAGGCACCTAGCCAAAACGGCCCAAAGGAGCCCTGGCACGGGGCCGTGCTCAGTGCTGCAGAGGAAGGCAAAAAACCCCCGGGGACACTTGCTAGCCCACCGTGGGGGGAAAAAAAGCCTTCCTCCCCGCAGCTGCAGGGCACGAGAGGCCACCTTCGTGGTGCATGAGCAGCAGGCAGTAACCCAGCCAAAATGGCCCAGAGGAGCCCTGACAAGTGCTCATGCTGAATGCTGCAGAGGAAGGCAAAAAACCCCCGGGCACCACAGCCACTCTGCCCCGGGGCAAAATTCCTTCCTGACCCCAGCGTCGCCGGCCATGGGCTATTCCCTCAGCACGTGAGCAAGACCTGCCTCCTCGGCCCGCAGGCTGCTCACGCCTCCCAGGAGATGCCCAACCCCGATTCTCCCTCCACCTGCTGCCACCTCAGGGCCTTCCCAGAGGGGCAAAACGCCCCCGGTCTGATCCATCTGGGGGACAACGATCCTTCCGGCGCCTGGCAAGGCACCAGCGGCTGCTCCAAAGCACCGGCACCCCCGCCAACATCTCTGCATCCCATTCCTCACGGCTGCTGACACTGGCTCCGCAGGGGATGAGGATGGCGAGCTCTGCAGTGCTCCTCAGGAAGGCATTCCCTTGCTCTTGCCACTGCTAGCCAGCTGAAAAGGCCAGCCAGCCTCACCAACCTCCAGCTGTTGGGGGTTCTTCTCGTCTCCAGCAGCCTCGTCGAGCCCCCTCCGGCCTTCCTCCCTCAGCCCTCGCCAAGTAATTCCACCGCCTCCTCAAGGACTTCCTCTCGCACGTCTTGGCGCTGCCCCCAGGCCAGCTATGGCAGCGCGACGCGGGAGCGTGCTCCCTTTTATGCTGCCCCGGGGCATGGTGACTGCTGCGTTGCCGGGTGCTGGCACTGTGACACGGGGGTGACGGGGCCCCCCCTGCGCAGCCCCGCCCGCCGGCCCTCCGCCCAGCATCCTTCCCAGGAAGGCCTTTGGGCTGCTGGCCCCGAGGCAGCCCCTGGGCCCAGGAGCCTCAGGGGGCTGTCCCTGCCCTTGCTGGCCATGCCCTGGGCACAGCTGCTGGGCGTCCCGCTAAATACATCTGGACATTCAGACTACGTCGTCAAGGCTGTTTGTCCCATCTGCATTCCTTTGGTTGCGGGGATGCCAGAGGTGAAAGCAAGGCTTTTGCTTCCCTCGGCGTGAACTGGGCAGAGACGGAGAGCACGTGCAGGATGGCCTCGCCGTTCCTGACCCATGCACCAAGGCACATTTGCTACTCCCCTGCTTATGCTGAGGTCTTCTTCTGGGAAAGAAGTCCCAAATCCTTTTCTCTTCTTGACCATCTTTTTCCTTGCACTCAAGAGCTTTTCTCCTCCCTTGGCCTTCACCCTCAATCCCTTTCCGGAAAGTGACGGCAGCCCTCTCAGCCTTTGCCTTGCTCCTGCTAGTCGTCTTCACCTCAGCTAGAGAGTCCGGAAGGATCGCTGCAGGTCCCTTCCAACTCAGCCCTTCTCTTCTCTTCACCTCTAGTCTATTCCCTGCACTCACGATGAGGCGAATAACAAGGAGACCACTATTTGCCTGAAATGCCAGGGGGTTTACAGCTCCAGAAACACTTTCGAGGACACAAATCAAAAAGGATACAAGTAGAAAGAGGATTTGATTTCAGTTGATTTGACTTGATTTTACTGTATTTTATTTTCTGTCTTGTTAGGTTGGTTTATGTTAGTTTAGTTTCGTTTCTTTCCTGTGATGTTATTGGATTTGATTTGATTCTATTTTCTTTGGGGTTATTTCTTATGATTTTATTTTATGTTGGTTTATCTTATTTTATTTGACCTTGCTTTACGCGTTTTTATTTCGGTTTGTTCTTTTATTATTTTGTTTCATTTTATTTGGTCTTATTTTGGTTTAGGCTCTTTTAGGCTATTTTGCTGAATCTCTTTCAGAGCCGAGGCTCACAAGCATGAACACAATGCGCATGTGCAGCCAGGAGCAGGCTGATGTGTTCTTTAGTTTAGTTTGAAAAAGCATCCCTTGCAGTCTGGCAAAGGAAAGCTGCAGAAAGGAGCAGCAGGAAGACAGGCCAAGCAGTCCCTCGTTTCTCAACAGTGCAGAAGAACTTGAAGAAGGAGGATGGGTACCGACCACACACCAAAAAGCAGAAGAAGAGGAGGGGTGTGCTGCCCTGGGCTATTTTCACAAGTAGGACACGTGTCGATGACAAGCACCCCTTTTGCCTTCCAAAACTTGCTCCGCTGTGCTGCTTGGCCAGGGAGGCATGAAAAGCGCTCTCCTGCCTGCCCTGCGCTTGCATCGCATGCAGGGAGAGCTGAAAAGCTGCAGCTCCGCATGGTGCAGCAAGCCTGCAGCCCTTCCAAGCACAGGCTGTTTTGCACAAGCAAGGACACCTCGGGAAACGCAGCCAAGGCAAGAGCAGAGCTCGCTCCTGCTCCAAACCTGCAATGGGCAAAAGAGCCAGGGAGCGCCAGGGCACGAGGGGCGCCTCGCAGGTGCAAGAGCAGCGGGCAAGAACTGAGCCCAAAGGGCCCAGAGGAGCCCTGACAAGGGGCTGCGCTCAATGCTACGCAGGAGAAGAAGCAACCCCCGGGGGCCACCCTGGGCGTCCGCCCCGGGAGTCTAGAAAGCGTCCTCCCCCCGCATGCGGGGCACGAGGGCCACCTTCGTGGAGCAGGAGCAGCAGGCACCTAGCCAAAACGGCCCAAAGGAGCCCTGGCAAGGGGCCGTGCTCAGTGCTGCAGAGGAAGGCAAAAAACCCCCGGGGACACTTGCTAGCCCACCGTGGGGGGAAAAAAGCCTTCCTCCCCGCAGCTGCAGGGCACGAGAGGCCACCTTCGTGGTGCATGAGCAGCAGGCAGTAACCCAGCCAAAATGGCCCAGAGGAGCCCTGACAAGTGCTCATGCTCAATGCTGCAGAGGAAGGCAAAAAACCCCCGGGCACCACAGCCACTCTGCCCCGGGGCAAAATTCCTTCCTGACCCCAGCGTCGCCGGCCATGGGCTATTCCCTCAGCACGTGAGCAAGACCTGCCTCCTCGGCCCGCAGGCTGCTCACGCCTCCCAGGAGATGCCCAACCCCGATTCTCCCTCCACCTGCTGCCACCTCAGGGCCTTCCCAGAGGGGCAAAACGCCCCCGGTCTGATCCATCTGGGGGACAACGATCCTTCCGGCGCCTGGCAAGGCACCAGTGGCTGCTCCAAAGCACCGGCACCCCCGCCAACATCTCTGCATCCCATTCCTCACGGCTGCTGACACTGGCTCCGCAGGGGATGAGGATGGCGAGCTCTGCAGTGCTCCTCAGGAAGCCATTCCCTTGCTCTTGCCACTGCTAGCCAGCTGAAAAGGCCAGCCAGCCTCACCAACCTCCAGCTGTTGGGGGTTCTTCTCGTCTCCAGCAGCCTCGTCGAGCCCCCTCCGGCCTTCCTCCCTCAGCCCTCGCCAAGTAATTCCACCGCCTCCTCAAGGACTTCCTCTCGCACGTCTTGGCGCTGCCCCCAGGCCAGCTATGGCAGCGCGACGCGGGAGCGTGCTCCCTTTTATGCTGCCCCGGGGCATGGTGACTGCTGCGTTGCCGGGTGCTGGCACTGTGACACGGGGGTGACGGGGCCCCCCCTGCGCAGCCCCGCCCGCCGGCCCTCCGCCCAGCATCCTTCCCAGGAAGGCCTTTGGGCTGCTGGCCCCGAGGCAGCCCCTGGGCCCAGGAGCCTCAGGGGGCTGTCCCTGCCCTTGCTGGCCATGCCCTGGGCACAGCTGCTGGGCGTCCCGCTAAATACATCTGGACATTCAGACTACGTCGTCAAGGCTGTTTGTCCCATCTGCATTCCTTTGGTTGCGGGGATGCCAGAGGTGAAAGCAAGGCTTTTGCTTCCCTCGGCGTGAACTGGGCAGAGACGGAGAGCACGTGCAGGATGGCCTCGCCGTTCCTGACCCATGCACCAAGGCACATTTGCTACTCCCCTGCTTATGCTGAGGTCTTCTTCTGGGAAAGAAGTCCCAAATCCTTTTCTCTTCTTGACCATCTTTTTCCTTGCACTCAAGAGCTTTTCTCCTCCCTTGGCCTTCACCCTCAATCCCTTTCCGGAAAGTGACGGCAGCCCTCTCAGCCTTTGCCTTGCTCCTGCTAGTCGTCTTCACCTCAGCTAGAGAGTCCGGAAGGATCGCTGCAGGTCCCTTCCAACTCAGCCCTTCTCTTCTCTTCACCTCTAGTCTATTCCCTGCACTCACGATGAGGCGAATAACAAGGAGACCACTATTTGCCTGAAATGCCAGGGGGTTTACAGCTCCAGAAACACTTTCGAGGACACAAATCAAAAAGGATACAAGTAGAAAGAGGATTTGATTTCAGTTGATTTGACTTGATTTTACTTCATTTTATTTTCTGTCTTGTTAGGTTGGTTTATGTTAGTTTAGTTTCGTTTCTTTCCTGTGATGTTATTGGATTTGATTTGATTCTATTTTCTTTGGGGTTATTTCTTATGATTTTATTTTATGTTGGTTTATCTTATTTTATTTGACCTTGCTTTACGCGTTTTTATTTCGGTTTGTTCTTTTATTATTTTGTTTCATTTTATTTGGTCTTATTTTGGTTTAGGCTCTTTTAGGCTATTTTGCTGAATCTCTTTCAGAGCCGAGGCTCACAAGCATGAACACAATGCGCATGTGCAGCCAGGAGCAGGCTGATGTGTTCTTTAGTTTAGTTTGAAAAAGCATGCCTTGCAGTCTGGCAAAGGAAAGCTGCAGAAAGGAGCAGCAGGAAGACAGGCCAAGCAGTCCCTCGTTTCTCAACAGTGCAGAAGAACTTGAAGAAGGAGGATGGCTACCGACCACACACCGAAAAGCAGAAGAAGAGGAGGGGTGTGCTGCCCTGGGCTATTTTCACAAGTAGGACACGTGTCGATGACAAGCACCCCTTTTGCCTTCCAAAACTTGCTCCGCTGTGCTGCTTGGCCAGGGAGGCATGAAAAGCGCTCTCCTGCCTGCCCTGCGCTTGCATCGCATGCAGGGAGAGCTGAAAAGCTGCAGCTCCGCATGGTGCAGCAAGCCTGCAGCCCTTCCAAGCACAGGCTGTTTTGCACAAGCAAGGACACCTCGGGAAACGCAGCCAAGGCAAGAGCAGAGCTCGCTCCTGCTCCAAACCTGCAATGGGCAAAAGAGCCAGGGAGCGCCAGGGCACGAGGGGCGCCTCGCAGGTGCAAGAGCAGCGGGCAAGAACTGAGCCCAAAGGGCCCAGAGGAGCCCTGACAAGGGGCTGCGCTCAATGCTACGCAGGAGAAGAAGCAACCCCCGGCGGCCACCCTGGGCGTCCGCCCTGGGAGTCTAGAAAGTGTCCTCTCCCCGCATGCGGGGCACGAGGGCCACCTTGGTGGAGCAGGAGCAGCAGGCACCTAGCCAAAACGGCCCAAAGGAGCCCTGGCAAGGGGCCGTGCTCAGTGCTGCAGAGGAAGGCAAAAAACCCCCGGGGACACTTGCTAGCCCACCGTGGGGGGAAAAAAGCCTTCCTCCCCGCAGCTGCAGGGCACGAGAGGCCACCTTCGTGGTGCATGAGCAGCAGGCAGTAACCCAGCCAAAATGGCCCAGAGGAGCCCTGACAAGTGCTCATGCTCAATGCTGCAGAGGAAGGCAAAAAACCCCCGGGCACCACAGCCACTCTGCCCCGGGGCAAAATTCCTTCCTGACCCCAGCGTCGCCGGCCATGGGCTATTCCCTCAGCACGTGAGCAAGACCTGCCTCCTCGGCCCGCAGGCTGCTCACGCCTCCCAGGAGATGCCCAACCCCGATTCTCCCTCCACCTGCTGCCACCTCAGGGCCTTCCCAGAGGGGCAAAACGCCCCCGGTCTGATCCATCTGGGGGACAACGATCCTTCCGGCGCCTGGCAAGGCACCAGCGGCTGCTCCAAAGCACCGGCACCCCCGCCAACATCTCTGCATCCCATTCCTCACGGCTGCTGACACTGGCTCCGCAGGGGATGAGGATGGCGAGCTCTGCAGTGCTCCTCAGGAAGCCATTCCCTTGCTCTTGCCACTGCTAGCCAGCTGAAAAGGCCAGCCAGCCTCACCAACCTCCAGCTGTTGGGGGTTCTTCTCGTCTCCAGCAGCCTCGTCGAGCCCCCTCCGGCCTTCCTCCCTCAGCCCTCGCCAAGTAATTCCACCGCCTCCTCAAGGACTTCCTCTCGCACCTCTTGGCGCTGCCCCCAGGCCAGCTATGGCAGCGCGACGCGGGAGCGCGCTCCCTTTTATGCTGCCCCGGGGCATGGTGACTGCTGCGTTGCCGGGTGCTGGCACTGTGACACGGGGGTGACGGGGCCCCCCCTGCGCAGCCCCGCCCGCCGGCCCTCCGCCCAGCATCCTTCCCAGGAAGGCCTTTGGGCTGCTGGCCCCGAGGCAGCCCCTGGGCCCAGGAGCCTCAGGGGGCTGTCCCTGCCCTTGCTGGCCATGCCCTGGGCACAGCTGCTGGGCGTCCCGCTAAATACATCTGGACATTCAGACTACGTCGTCAAGGCTGTTTGTCCCATCTGCATTCCTTTGGTTGCGGGGATGCCAGAGGTGAAAGCAAGGCTTTTGCTTCCCTCGGCGTGAACTGGGCAGAGACGGAGAGCACGTGCAGGATGGCCTCGCCGTTCCTGACCCATGCACCAAGGCACATTTGCTACTCCCCTGCTTATGCTGAGGTCTTCTTCTGGGAAAGAAGTCCCAAATCCTTTTCTCTTCTTGACCATCTTTTTCCTTGCACTCAAGAGCTTTTCTCCTCCCTTGGCCTTCACCCTCAATCCCTTTCCGGAAAGTGACGGCAGCCCTCTCAGCCTTTGCCTTGCTCCTGCTAGTCGTCTTCACCTCAGCTAGAGAGTCCGGAAGGATCGCTGCAGGTCCCTTCCAACTCAGCCCTTCTCTTCTCTTCACCTCTAGTCTATTCCCTGCACTCACGATGAGGCGAATAACAAGGAGACCACTATTTGCCTGAAATGCCAGGGGGTTTACAGCTCCAGAAACACTTTTGAGGACACAAATCAAAAAGGATACAAGTAGAAAGAGGATTTGATTTCAGTTGATTTGACTTGATTTTACTGTATTTTATTTTCTGTCTTGTTAGGTTGGTTTATGTTAGTTTAGTTTCGTTTCTTTCCTGTGATGTTATTGGATTTGATTTGATTCTATTTTCTTTGGGGTTATTTCTTATGATTTTATTTTATGTTGGTTTATCTTATTTTATTTGACCTTGCTTTACGCGTTTTTATTTCGGTTTGTTCTTTTATTATTTTGTTTCATTTTATTTGGTCTTATTTTGGTTTAGGCTCTTTTAGGCTATTTTGCTGAATCTCTTTCAGAGCCGAGGCTCACAAGCATGAACACAATGCGCATGTGCAGCCAGGAGCAGGCTGATGTGTTCTTTAGTTTAGTTTGAAAAAGCATCCCTTGCAGTCTGGCAAAGGAAAGCTGCAGAAAGGAGCAGCAGGAAGACAGGCCAAGCAGTCCCTCGTTTCTCAACAGTGCAGAAGAACTTGAAGAAGGAGGATGGCTACCGACCACACACCGAAAAGCAGAAGAAGAGGAGGGGTGTGCTGCCCTGGGCTATTTTCACAAGTAGGACACGTGTCGATGACAAGCACCCCTTTTGCCTTCCAAAACTTGCTCCGCTGTGCTGCTTGGCCAGGGAGGCATGAAAAGCGCTCTCCTGCCTGCCCTGCGCTTGCATCGCATGCAGGGAGAGCTGAAAAGCTGCAGCTCCGCATGGTGCAGCAAGCCTGCAGCCCTTCCAAGCACAGGCTGTTTTGCACAAGCAAGGACACCTCGGGAAACGCAGCCAAGGCAAGAGCAGAGCTCGCTCCTGCTCCAAACCTGCAATGGGCAAAAGAGCCAGGGAGCGCCAGGGCACGAGGGGCGCCTCGCAGGTGCAAGAGCAGCGGGCAAGAACTGAGCCCAAAGGGCCCAGGGGAGCCCTGACAAGGGGCTGCGCTCAATGCTACGCAGGAGAAGAAGCAACCCCCGGGGGCCACCCTGGGCGTCCGCCCCGGGAGTCTAGAAAGCGTCCTCCCCCCGCATGCGGGGCACGAGGGCCACCTTCGTGGAGCAGGAGCAGCAGGCACCTAGCCAAAACGGCCCAAAGGAGCCCTGGCACGGGGCCGTGCTCAGTGCTGCAGAGGAAGGCAAAAAACCCCCGGGGACACTTGCTAGCCCACCGTGGGGGGAAAAAAAGCCTTCCTCCCCGCAGCTGCAGGGCACGAGAGGCCACCTTCGTGGTGCATGAGCAGCAGGCAGTAACCCAGCCAAAATGGCCCAGAGGAGCCCTGACAAGTGCTCATGCTGAATGCTGCAGAGGAAGGCAAAAAACCCCCGGGCACCACAGCCACTCTGCCCCGGGGCAAAATTCCTTCCTGACCCCAGCGTCGCCGGCCATGGGCTATTCCCTCAGCACGTGAGCAAGACCTGCCTCCTCGGCCCGCAGGCTGCTCACGCCTCCCAGGAGATGCCCAACCCCGATTCTCCCTCCACCTGCTGCCACCTCAGGGCCTTCCCAGAGGGGCAAAACGCCCCCGGTCTGATCCATCTGGGGGACAACGATCCTTCCGGCGCCTGGCAAGGCACCAGCGGCTGCTCCAAAGCACCGGCACCCCCGCCAACATCTCTGCATCCCATTCCTCACGGCTGCTGACACTGGCTCCGCAGGGGATGAGGATGGCGAGCTCTGCAGTGCTCCTCAGGAAGCCATTCCCTTGCTCTTGCCACTGCTAGCCAGCTGAAAAGGCCAGCCAGCCTCACCAACCTCCAGCTGTTGGGGGTTCTTCTCGTCTCCAGCAGCCTCGTCGAGCCCCCTCCGGCCTTCCTCCCTCAGCCCTCGCCAAGTAATTCCACCGCCTCCTCAAGGACTTCCTCTCGCACGTCTTGGCGCTGCCCCCAGGCCAGCTATGGCAGCGCGACGCGGGAGCGTGCTCCCTTTTATGCTGCCCCGGGGCATGGTGACTGCTGCGTTGCCGGGTGCTGGCACTGTGACACGGGGGTGACGGGGCCCCCCCTGCGCAGCCCCGCCCGCCGGCCCTCCGCCCAGCATCCTTCCCAGGAAGGCCTTTGGGCTGCTGGCCCCGAGGCAGCCCCTGGGCCCAGGAGCCTCAGGGGGCTGTCCCTGCCCTTGCTGGCCATGCCCTGGGCACAGCTGCTGGGCGTCCCGCTAAATACATCTGGACATTCAGACTACGTCGTGAAGGCTGTTTGTCCCATCTGCATTCCTTTGGTTGCGGGGATGCCAGAGGTGAAAGCAAGGCTTTTGCTTCCCTCGGCGTGAACTGGGCAGAGACGGAGAGCACGTGCAGGATGGCCTCGCTGTTCCTGACCCATGCACCAAGGCACATTTGCTACTCCCCTGCTTATGCTGAGGTCTTCTTCTGGGAAAGAAGTCCCAAATCCTTTTCTCTTCTTGACCATCTTTTTCCTTGCACTCAAGAGCTTTTCTCCTCCCTTGGCCTTCACCCTCAATCCCTTTCCGGAAAGTGACGGCAGCCCTCTCAGCCTTTGCCTTGCTCCTGCTAGTCGTCTTCACCTCAGCTAGAGAGTCCGGAAGGATCGCTGCAGGTCCCTCCCAACTCAGCCCTTCTCTTCTCTTCACCTCTAGTCTATTCCCTGCACTCACGATGAGGCGAATAACAAGGAGACCACTATTTGCCTGAAATGCCAGGGGGTTTACAGCTCCAGAAACACTTTCGAGGACACAAATCAAAAAGGATACAAGTAGAAAGAGGATTTGATTTCAGTTGATTTGACTTGATTTTACTTCATTTTATTTTCTGTCTTGTTAGGTTGGTTTATGTTAGTTTAGTTTCGTTTCTTTCCTGTGATGTTATTGGATTTGATTTGATTCTATTTTCTTTGGGGTTATTTCTTATGATTTTATTTTATGTTGGTTTATCTTATTTTATTTGACCTTGCTTTACGCGTTTTTATTTCGGTTTGTTCTTTTATTATTTTGTTTCATTTTATTTGGTCTTATTTTGGTTTAGGCTCTTTTAGGCTATTTTGCTGAATCTCTTTCAGAGCCGAGGCTCACAAGCATGAACACAATGCGCATGTGCAGCCAGGAGCAGGCTGATGTGTTCTTTAGTTTAGTTTGAAAAAGCATCCCTTGCAGTCTGGCAAAGGAAAGCTGCAGAAAGGAGCAGCAGGAAGACAGGCCAAGCAGTCCCTCGTTTCTCAACAGTGCAGAAGAACTTGAAGAAGGAGGATGGCTACCGACCACACACCGAAAAGCAGAAGAAGAGGAGGGGTGTGCTGCCCTGGGCTATTTTCACAAGTAGGACACGTGTCGATGACAAGCACCCCTTTTGCCTTCCAAAACTTGCTCCGCTGTGCTGCTTGGCCAGGGAGGCATGAAAAGCGCTCTCCTGCCTGCCCTGCGCTTGCATCGCATGCAGGGAGAGCTGAAAAGCTGCAGCTCCGCATGGTGCAGCAAGCCTGCAGCCCTTCCCAGCACAGGCTGTTTTGCACAAGCAAGGACACCTCGGGAAACGCAGCCAAGGCAAGAGCAGAGCTCGCTCCTGCTCCAAACCTGCAATGGGCAAAAGAGCCAGGGAGCGCCAGGGCACGAGGGGCGCCTCGCAGGTGCAAGAGCAGCGGGCAAGAACTGAGCCCAAAGGGCCCAGAGGAGCCCTGACAAGGGGCTGCGCTCAATGCTACGCAGGAGAAGAAGCAACCCCCGGGGGCCACCCTGGGCGTCCGCCCCGGGAGTCTAGAAAGCGTCCTCCCCCCGCATGCGGGGCACGAGGGCCACCTTCGTGGAGCAGGAGCAGCAGGCACCTAGCCAAAACGGCCCAAAGGAGCCCTGGCAAGGGGCCGTGCTCAGTGCTGCAGAGGAAGGCAAAAAACCCCCGGGGACACTTGCTAGCCCACCGTGGGGGGAAAAAAGCCTTCCTCCCCGCAGCTGCAGGCCACGAGAGGCCACCTTCGTGGTGCATGAGCAGCAGGCAGTAACCCAGCCAAAATGGCCCAGAGGAGCCCTGACAAGTGCTCATGCTCAATGCTGCAGAGGAAGGCAAAAAACCCCCGGGCACCACAGCCACTCTGCCCCGGGGCAAAATTCCTTCCTGACCCCAGCGTCGCCGGCCATGGGCTATTCCCTCAGCACGTGAGCAAGACCTGCCTCCTCGGCCCGCAGGCTGCTCACGCCTCCCAGGAGATGCCCAACCCCGATTCTCCCTCCACCTGCTGCCACCTCAGGGCCTTCCCAGAGGGGCAAAACGCCCCCGGTCTGATCCATCTGGGGGACAACGATCCTTCCGGCGCCTGGCAAGGCACCAGCGGCTGCTCCAAAGCACCGGCACCCCCGCCAACATCTCTGCATCCCATTCCTCACGGCTGCTGACACTGGCTCCGCAGGGGATGAGGATGGCGAGCTCTGCAGTGCTCCTCAGGAAGCCATTCCCTTGCTCTTGCCACTGCTAGCCAGATGAAAAGGCCAGCCTGCCTCACCAACCTCCAGCTGTTGGGGGTTCTTCTCGTCTCCAGCAGCCTCGTCGAGCCCCCTCCGGCCTTCCTCCCTCAGCCCTCGCCAAGTAATTCCACCGCCTCCTCAAGGACTTCCTCTCGCCCGTCTTGGCGCTGCCCCCAGGCCAGCTATGGCAGCGCGACGCGGGAGCGTGCTCCCTTTTATGCTGCCCCGGGGCATGGTGACTGCTGCGTTGCCGGGTGCTGGCACTGTGACACGGGGGTGACGGGGCCCCCCCTGCGCAGCCCCGCCCGCCGGCCCTCCGCCCAGCATCCTTCCCAGGAAGGCCTTTGGGCTGCTGGCCCCGAGGCAGCCCCTGGGCCCAGGAGCCTCAGGGGGCTGTCCCTGCCCTTGCTGGCCATGCCCTGGGCACAGCTGCTGGGCGTCCCGCTAAATACATCTGGACATTCAGACTACGTCGTCAAGGCTGTTTGTCCCATCTGCATTCCTTTGGTTGTGGGGATGCCAGAGGTGAAAGCAAGGCTTTTGCTTCCCTCTGCGTGAACTGGGCAGAGACGGAGAGCACGTGCAGGATGGCCTCGCCGTTCCTGACCCATGCACCAAGGCACATTTGCTACTCCCCTGCTTATGCTGAGGTCTTCTTCTGGGAAAGAAGTCCCAAATCCTTTTCTCTTCTTGACCATCTTTTTCCTTGCACTCAAGAGCTTTTCTCCTCCCTTGGCCTTCACCCTCAATCCCTTTCCGGAAAGTGACGGCAGCCCTCTCAGCCTTTGCCTTGCTCCTGCTAGTCGTCTTCACCTCAGCTAGAGAGTCCGGAAGGATCGCTGCAGGTCCCTTCCAACTCAACCCTTCTCTTCTCTTCACTTGTGTTCTATTCCCTGCACTCACGATGAGGCGAATAACAAGGAGACCACTGTTTGCCTGAAATGCCAGGGGGTTTACAGCTCCAGAAACACTTTCGAGGACACAAATCAAAAAGGATACAAGTAGAAAGAGGATTTGATTTCAGTTGATTTGACTTGATTTTACTTCATTTTATTTTCTGTCTTGTTAGGTTGGTTTATGTTAGTTTAGTTTCGTTTCTTTCCTGTGATGTTATTGGATTTGATTTGATTCTATTTTCTTTGGGGTTATTTCTTATGATTTTATTTTATGTTGGTTTATCTTATTTTATTTGACCTTGCTTTACGCGTTTTTATTTCGGTTTGTTCTTTTATTATTTTGTTTCATTTTATTTGGTCTTATTTTGGTTTAGGCTCTTTTAGGCTATTTTGCTGAATCTCTTTCAGAGCCGAGGCTCACAAGCATGAACACAATGCGCATGTGCAGCCAGGAGCAGGCTGATGTGTTCTTTAGTTTAGTTTGAAAAAGCATCCCTTGCAGTCTGGCAAAGGAAAGCTGCAGAAAGGAGCAGCAGGAAGACAGGCCAAGCAGTCCCTCGTTTCTCAACAGTGCAGAAGAACTTGAAGAAGGAGGATGGCTACCGACCACACACCGAAAAGCAGAAGAAGAGGAGGGGTGTGCTGCCCTGGGCTATTTTCACAAGTAGGACACGTGTCGATGACAAGCACCCCTTTTGCCTTCCAAAACTTGCTCCGCTGTGCTGCTTGGCCAGGGAGGCATGAAAAGCGCTCTCCTGCCTGCCCTGCGCTTGCATCGCATGCAGGGAGAGCTGAAAAGCTGCAGCTCCGCATGGTGCAGCAAGCCTGCAGCCCTTCCAAGCACAGGCTGTTTTGCACAAGCAAGGACACCTCGGGAAACGCAGCCAAGGCAAGAGCAGAGCTCGCTCCTGCTCCAAACCTGCAATGGGCAAAAGAGCCAGGGAGCGCCAGGGCATGAGGGGCGCCTCGCAGGTGCAAGAGCAGCGGGCAAGAACTGAGCCCAAAGGGCCCAGAGGAGCCCTGACAAGGGGCTGCGCCCAATGCTACGCAGGAGAAGAAGCAACCCCCGGGGGCCACCCTGGGCGTCCGCCCCGGGAGTCTAGAAAGCGTCCTCCCCCCGCATGCGGGGCACGAGGGCCACCTTCGTGGAGCAGGAGCAGCAGGCACCTAGCCAAAACGGCCCAAAGGAGCCCTGGCACGGGGCCGTGCTCAGTGCTGCAGAGGAAGGCAAAAAACCCCCGGGGACACTTGCTAGCCCACCGTGGGGGGAAAAAAAGCCTTCCTCCCCGCAGCTGCAGGGCACGAGAGGCCACCTTCGTGGTGCATGAGCAGCAGGCAGTAACCCAGCCAAAATGGCCCAGAGGAGCCCTGACAAGTGCTCATGCTCAATGCTGCAGAGGAAGGCAAAAAACCCCCGGGCACCACAGCCACTCTGCCCCGGGGCAAAATTCCTTCCTGACCCCAGCGTCGCCGGCCATGGGCTATTCCCTCAGCACGTGAGCAAGACCTGCCTCCTCGGCCCGCAGGCTGCTCACGCCTCCCAGGAGATGCCCAACCCCGATTCTCCCTCCACCTGCTGCCACCTCAGGGCCTTCCCAGAGGGGCAAAACGCCCCCGGTCTGATCCATCTGGGGGACAACGATCCTTCCGGCGCCTGGCAAGGCACCAGCGGCTGCTCCAAAGCACCGGCACCCCCGCCAACATCTCTGCATCCCATTCCTCACGGCTGCTGACACTGGCTCCGCAGGGGATGAGGATGGCGAGCTCTGCAGTGCTCCTCAGGAAGCCATTCCCTTGCTCTTGCCACTGCTAGCCAGCTGAAAAGGCCAGCCAGCCTCACCAACCTCCAGCTGTTGGGGGTTCTTCTCGTCTCCAGCAGCCTCGTCGAGCCCCCTCCGGCCTTCCTCCCTCAGCCCTCGCCAAGTAATTCCACCGCCTCCTCAAGGACTTCCTCTCGCACATCTTGGCGCTGCCCGCAGGCCAGCTATGGCAGCGCGACGCGGGAGCGTGCTCCCTTTTATGCTGCCCCGGGGCATGGTGACTGCTGCGTTGCCGGGTGCTGGCACTGTGACACGGGGGTGACGGGGCCCCCCCTGCGCAGCCCTGCCCGCCGGCCCTCCGCCCAGCATCCTTCCCAGGAAGGCCTTTGGGCTGCTGGCCCCGAGGCAGCCCCTGGGCCCAGGAGCCTCAGGGGGCTGTCCCTGCCCTTGCTGGCCATGCCCTGGGCACAGCTGCTGGGCGTCCCACTAAATACATCTGGACATTCAGACTACGTCGTGAAGGCTGTTTGTCCCGTCTGCATTCCTTTGGTTGCGGGGATGCCAGAGGTGAAAGCAAGGCTTTTGCTTCCCTCTGCGTGAACTGGGCAGAGACGGAGAGCACGTGCAGGATGGCCTCGCCGTTCCTGACCCATGCACCAAGGCACATTTGCTACTCCCCTGCTTATGCTGAGGTCTTCTTCTGGGAAAGAAGTCCCAAATCCTTTTCTCTTCTTGACCATCTTTTTCCTTGCACTCAAGAGCTTTTCTCCTCCCTTGGCCTTCACCCTCAATCCCTTTCCGGAAAGTGACGGCAGCCCTCTCAGCCTTTGCCTTGCTCCTGCTAGTCGTCTTCACCTCAGCTAGAGAGTCCGGAAGGATCGCTGCAGGTCCCTTCCAACTCAGCCCTTCTCTTCTCTTCACCTCTAGTCTATTCCCTGCACTCACGATGAGGCGAATAACAAGGAGACCACTGTTTGCCTGAAATGCCAGGGGGTTTACAGCTCCAGAAACACTTTCGAGGACACAAATCAAAAAGGATACAAGTAGAAAGAGGATTTGATTTCAGTTGATTTGACTTGATTTTACTTCATTTTATTTTCTGTCTTGTTAGGTTGGTTTACGTTAGTTTAGTTTCGTTTCTTTCCTGTGATGTTATTGGATTTGATTTGATTCTATTTTCTTTGGGGTTATTTCTTATGATTTTATTTTATGTTGGTTTATCTTATTTTATTTGACCTTGCTTTACGCGTTTTTATTTCGGTTTGTTCTTTTATTATTTTGTTTCATTTTATTTGGTCTTATTTTGGTTTAGGCTCTTTTAGGCTATTTTGCTGAATCTCTTTCAGAGCCGAGGCTCACAAGCATGAACACAATGCGCATGTGCAGCCAGGAGCAGGCTGATGTGTTCTTTAGTTTAGTTTGAAAAAGCATCCCTTGCAGTCTGGCAAAGGAAAGCTGCAGAAAGGAGCAGCAGGAAGACAGGCCAAGCAGTCCCTCGTTTCTCAACAGTGCAGAAGAACTTGAAGAAGGAGGATGGCTACCGACCACACACCGAAAAGCAGAAGAAGAGGAGGGGTGTGGTGCCCTGGGGTATTTTCACAAGTAGGACACGTGTCGATGACAAGCACCCCTTTTGCCTTCCAAAACTTGCTCCGCTGTGCTGCTTGGCCAGGGAGGCATGAAAAGCGCTCTCCTGCCTGCCCTGCGCTTGCATCGCATGCAGGGAGAGCTGAAAAGCTGCAGCTCCGCATGGTGCAGCAAGCCTGCAGCCCTTCCAAGCACAGGCTGTTTTGCACAAGCAAGGACACCTCGGGAAACGCAGCCAAGGCAAGAGCAGAGCTCGCTCCTGCTCCAAACCTGCAATGGGCAAAAGAGCCAGGGAGCGCCAGGGCACGAGGGGCGCCTCGCAGGTGCAAGAGCAGCGGGCAAGAACTGAGCCCAAAGGGCCCTGAGGAGCCCTGACAAGGGGCTGCGCTCAATGCTACGCAGGAGAAGAAGCAACCCCCGGGGGCCACCCTGGGCGTCCGCCCCGGGAGTCTAGAAAGCGTCCTCCCCCCGCATGCGGGGCACGAGGGCCAGCTTCGTGGAGCAGGAGCAGCAGGCACCTAGCCAAAACGGCCCAAAGGAGCCCTGGCACGGGGCCGTGCTCAGTGCTGCAGAGGAAGGCAAAAAACCCCCAGGGACACTTGCTAGCCCACCGTGGGGGGAAAAAAAGCCTTCCTCCCCGCAGCTGCAGGGCACGAGAGGCCACCTTCGTGGTGCATGAGCAGCAGGCAGTAACCCAGCCAAAATGGCCCAGAGGAGCCCTGACAAGTGCTCATGCTCAATGCTGCAGAGGAAGGCAAAAAACCCCCGGGCACCACAGCCACTCTGCCCCGGGGCAAAATTCCTTCCTGACCCCAGCGTCGCCGGCCATGGGCTATTCCCTCAGCACCTGAGCAAGACCTGCCTCCTCGGCCCGCAGGCTGCTCACGCCTCCCAGGAGATGCCCAACCCCGATTCTCCCTCCACCTGCTGCCACCTCAGGGCCTTCCCAGAGGGGCAAAACGCCCCCGGTCTGATCCATCTGGGGGACAACGATCCTTCCGGCGCCTGGCAAGGCACCAGCGGCTGCTCCAAAGCACCGGCACCCCCGCCAACATCTCTGCATCCCATTCCTCACGGCTGCTGACACTGGCTCCGCAGGGGATGAGGATGGCGAGCTCTGCAGTGCTCCTCAGGAAGCCATTCCCTTGCTCTTGCCACTGCTAGCCAGCTGAAAAGGCCAGCCTGCCTCACCAACCTCCAGCTGTTGGGGGTTCTTCTCGTCTCCAGCAGCCTCATCGAGCCCCCTCCGGCCTTCCTCCCTCAGCCCTCGCCAAGTAATTCCACCGCCTCCTCAAGGACTTCCTCTCGCACGTCTTGGCGCTGCCCCCAGGCCAGCTATGGCAGCGCGACGCGGGAGCGTGCTCCCTTTTATGCTGCCCCGGGGCATGGTGACTGCTGCGTTGCCGGGTGCTGGCACTGTGACACGGGGGTGACGGGGCCCCCCCTGCGCAGCCCCGCCCGCCGGCCCTCCGCCCAGCATCCTTCCCAGGAAGGCCTTTGGGCTGCTGGCCCCGAGGCAGCCCCTGGGCCCAGGAGCCTCAGGGGGCTGTCCCTGCCCTTGCTGGCCATGCCCTGGGCACAGCTGCTGGGCGTCCCGCTAAATACATCTGGACATTCAGACTACGTCGTCAAGGCTGTTTGTCCCATCTGCATTCCTTTGGTTGCGGGGATGCCAGAGGTGAAAGCAAGGCTTTTGCTTCCCTCGGCGTGAACTGGGCAGAGACGGAGAGCACGTGCAGGATGGCCTCGCCGTTCCTGACCCATGCACCAAGGCACATTTGCTACTCCCCTGCTTATGCTGAGGTCTTCTTCTGGGAAAGAAGTCCCAAATCCTTTTCTCTTCTTGACCATCTTTTTCCTTGCACTCAAGAGCTTTTCTCCTCCCTTGGCCTTCACCCTCAATCCCTTTCCGGAAAGTGACGGCAGCCCTCTCAGCCTTTGCCTTGCTCCTGCTAGTCGTCTTCACCTCAGCTAGAGAGTCCGGAAGGATCGCTGCAGGTCCCTTCCAACTCAGCCCTTCTCTTCTCTTCACCTCTAGTCTATTCCCTGCACTCACGATGAGGCGAATAACAAGGAGACCACTATTTGCCTGAAATGCCAGGGGGTTTACAGCTCCAGAAACACTTTCGAGGACACAAATCAAAAAGGATACAAGTAGAAAGAGGATTTGATTTCAGTTGATTTGACTTGATTTTACTTCATTTTATTTTCTGTCTTGTTAGGTTGGTTTACGTTAGTTTAGTTTCGTTTCTTTCCTGTGATGTTATTGGATTTGATTTGATTCTATTTTCTTTGGGGTTATTTCTTATGATTTTATTTTATGTTGGTTTATCTTATTTTATTTGACCTTGCTTTACGCGTTTTTATTTCGGTTTGTTCTTTTATTATTTTGTTTCATTTTATTTGGTCTTATTTTGGTTTAGGCTCTTTTAGGCTATTTTGCTGAATCTCTTTCAGAGCCGAGGCTCACAAGCATTAACACAATGCGCATGTGCAGCCAGGAGCAGGCTGATGTGTTCTTCGGTTTAGTTTGAAAAAGCATCCCTTGCAGTCTGGCAAAGGAAAGCTGCAGAAAGGAGCAGCAGGAAGACAGGCCAAGCAGTCCCTCGTTTCTCAACAGTGCAGAAGAACTTGAAGAAGGAGGATGGGTACCGACCACACACCGAAAAGCAGAAGAAGAGGAGGGGTGTGGTGCCCTGGGCTATTTTCACAAGTAGGACACGTGTCGATGACAAGCACCCCTTTTGCCTTCCAAAACTTGCTCCGCTGTGCTGCTTGGCCAGGGAGGCATGAAAAGCGCTCTCCTGCCTGCCCTGCGCTTGCATCGCATGCAGGGAGAGCTGAAAAGCTGCAGCTCCGCATGGTGCAGCAAGCCTGCAGCCCTTCCAAGCACAGGCTGTTTTGCACAAGCAAGGACACCTCGGGAAACGCAGCCAAGGCAAGAGCAGAGCTCGCTCCTGCTCCAAACCTGCAATGGGCAAAAGAGCCAGGGAGCGCCAGGGCACGAGGGGCGCCTCGCAGGTGCAAGAGCAGCGGGCAAGAACTGAGCCCAAAGGGCCCAGAGGAGCCCTGACAAGGGGCTGCGCTCAATGCTACGCAGGAGAAGAAGCAACCCCCGGCGGCCACCCTGGGCGTCCGCCCCGGGAGTCTAGAAAGCGTCCTCCCCCCGCATGCGGGGCACGAGGGCCACCTTCGTGGAGCAGGAGCAGCAGGCACCTAGCCAAAACGGCCCAAAGGAGCCCTGGCACGGGGCCGTGCTCAGTGCTGCAGAGGAAGGCAAAAAACCCCCGGGGACACTTGCTAGCCCACCGTGGGGGGAAAAAAAGCCTTCCTCCCCGCAGCTGCAGGGCACGAGAGGCCACCTTCGTGGTGCATGAGCAGCAGGCAGTAACCCAGCCAAAATGGCCCAGAGGAGCCCTGACAAGTGCTCATGCTCAATGCTGCAGAGGAAGGCAAAAAACCCCCGGGCACCACAGCCACTCTGCCCCGGGGCAAAATTCCTTCCTGACCCCAGCGTCGCCGGCCATGGGCTATTCCCTCAGCACGTGAGCAAGACCTGCCTCCTCGGCCCGCAGGCTGCTCACGCCTCCCAGGAGATGCCCAACCCCGATTCTCCCTCCACCTGCTGCCACCTCAGGGCCTTCCCAGAGGGGCAAAACGCCCCCGGCCTCATCCATCTGGGGGACAACGATCCTTCCGGCGCCTGGCAAGGCACCAGCGGCTGCTCCAAAGCACCGGCACCCCCGCCAACATCTCTGCATCCCATTCCTCACGGCTGCTGACACTGGCTCCGCAGGGGATGAGGATGGCGAGCTCTGCAGTGCTCCTCAGGAAGCCATTCCCTTGCTCTTGCCACTGCTAGCCAGCTGAAAAGGCCAGCCAGCCTCACCAACCTCCAGCTGTTGGGGGTTCTTCTCGTCTCCAGCAGCCTCGTCGAGCCCCCTCCGGCCTTCCTCCCTCAGCCCTCGCCAAGTAATTCCACCGCCTCCTCAAGGACTTCCTCTCGCACGTCTTGGCGCTGCCCCCAGGCCAGCTATGGCAGCGCGACGCGGGAGCGTGCTCCCTTTTAGGCTGCCCCGGGGCATGGTGACTGCTGCGTTGCCGGGTGCTGGCACTGTGACACGGGGGTGACGGGGCCCCCCCTGCGCAGCCCCGCCCGCCGGCCCTCCGCCCAGCATCCTTCCCAGGAAGGCCTTTGGGCTGCTGGCCCCGAGGCAGCCCCTGGGCCCAGGAGCCTCAGGGGGCTGTCCCTGCCCTTGCTGGCCATGCCCTGGGCACAGCTGCTGGGCGTCCCGCTAAATACATCTGGACATTCAGACTACGTCGTCAAGGCTGTTTGTCCCATCTGCATTCCTTTGGTTGTGGGGATGCCAGAGGTGAAAGCAAGGCTTTTGCTTCCCTCGGCGTGAACTGGGCAGAGACGGAGAGCACGTGCAGGATGGCCTCGCCGTTCCTGACCCATGCACCAAGGCACATTTGCTACTCCCCTGCTTATGCTGAGGTCTTCTTCTGGGAAAGAAGTCCCAAATCCTTTTCTCTTCTTGACCATCTTTTTCCTTGCACTCAAGAGCTTTTCTCCTCCCTTGGCCTTCACCCTCAATCCCTTTCCGGAAAGTGACGGCAGCCCTCTCAGCCTTTGCCTTGCTCCTGCTAGTCGTCTTCACCTCAGCTAGAGAGTCCGGAAGGATCGCTGCAGGTCCCTTCCAACTCAGCCCTTCTCTTCTCTTCACCTCTAGTCTATTCCCTGCACTCACGATGAGGCGAATAACAAGGAGACCACTATTTGCCTGAAATGCCAGGGGGTTTACAGCTCCAGAAACACTTTCGAGGACACAAATCAAAAAGGATACAAGTAGAAAGAGGATTTGATTTCAGTTGATTTGACTTGATTTTACTGTATTTTATTTTCTGTCTTGTTAGGTTGGTTTACGTTAGTTTAGTTTCGTTTCTTTCCTGTGATGTTATTGGATTTGATTTGATTCTATTTTCTTTGGGGTTATTTCTTATGATTTTATTTTATGTTGGTTTATCTTATTTTATTTGACCTTGCTTTACGCGTTTTTATTTCGGTTTGTTCTTTTATTATTTTGTTTCATTTTATTTGGTCTTATTTTGGTTTAGGCTCTTTTAGGCTATTTTGCTGAATCTCTTTCAGAGCCGAGGCTCACAAGCATGAACACAATGCGCATGTGCAGCCAGGAGCAGGCTGATGTGTTCTTTAGTTTAGTTTGAAAAAGCATCCCTTGCAGTCTGGCAAAGGAAAGCTGCAGAAAGGAGCAGCAGGAAGACAGGCCAAGCAGTCCCTCGTTTCTCAACAGTGCAGAAGAACTTGAAGAAGGAGGATGGCTACCGACCAAACACCGAAAAGCAGAAGAAGAGGAGGGGTGTGGTGCCCTGGGCTATTTTCACAAGTAGGACACGTGTCGATGACAAGCACCCCTTTTGCCTTCCAAAACTTGCTCCGCTGTGCTGCTTGGCCAGGGAGGCATGAAAAGCGCTCTCCTGCCTGCCCTGCGCTTGCATCGCATGCAGGGAGAGCTGAAAAGCTGCAGCTCCGCATGGTGCAGCAAGCCTGCAGCCCTTCCAAGCACAGGCTGTTTTGCACAAGCAAGGACACCTCGGGAAACGCAGCCAAGGCAAGAGCAGAGCTCGCTCCTGCTCCAAACCTGCAATGGGCAAAAGAGCCAGGGAGCGCCAGGGCACGAGGGGCGCCTTGCAGGTGCAAGAGCAGCGGGCAAGAACTGAGCCCAAAGGGCCCAGAGGAGCCCTGACAAGGGGCTGCGCTCAATGCTACGCAGGAGAAGAAGCAACCCCCGGGGGCCACCCTGGGCGTCCGCCCCGGGAGTCTAGAAAGCGTCCTCCCCCCGCATGCGGGGCACGAGGGCCACCTTCGTGGAGCAGGAGCAGCAGGCACCTAGCCAAAACGGCCCAAAGGAGCCCTGGCACGGGGCCGTGCTCAGTGCTGCAGAGGAAGGCAAAAAACCCCCGGGGACACTTGCTAGCCCACCGTGGGGGGAAAAAAAGCCTTCCTCCCCGCAGCTGCAGGGCACGAGAGGCCACCTTCGTGGTGCATGAGCAGCAGGCAGTAACCCAGCCAAAATGGCCCAGAGGAGCCCTGACAAGTGCTCATGCTCAATGCTGCAGAGGAAGGCAAAAAACCCCCGGGCACCACAGCCACTCTGCCCCGGGGCAAAATTCCTTCCTGACCCCAGCGTCGCCGGCCATGGGCTATTCCCTCAGCACGTGAGCAAGACCTGCCTCCTCGGCCCGCAGGCTGCTCACGCCTCCCAGGAGATGCCCAACCCCGATTCTCCCTCCACCTGCTGCCACCTCAGGGCCTTCCCAGAGGGGCAAAACGCCCCCGGCCTGATCCATCTGGGGGACAACGATCCTTCCGGCGCCTGGCAAGGCACCAGTGGCTGCTCCAAAGCACCGGCACCCCCGCCAACATCTCTGCATCCCATTCCTCACGGCTGCTGACACTGGCTCCGCAGGGGATGAGGATGGCGAGCTCTGCAGTGCTCCTCAGGAAGCCATTCCCTTGCTCTTGCCACTGCTAGCCAGCTGAAAAGGCCAGCCTGCCTCACCAACCTCCAGCTGTTGGGGGTTCTTCTCGTCTCCAGCAGCCTCGTCGAGCCCCCTCCGGCCTTCCTCCCTCAGCCCTCGCCAAGTAATTCCACCGCCTCCTCAAGGACTTCCTCTCGCACGTCTTGGCGCTGCCCCCAGGCCAGCTATGGCAGCGCGACGCGGGAGCGTGCTCCCTTTTATGCTGCCCTGGGGCATGGTGACTGCTGCGTTGCCGGGTGCTGGCACTGTGACACGGGGGTGACGGGGCCCCCCCTGCGCAGCCCCGCCCGCCGGCCCTCCGCCCAGCATCCTTCCCAGGAAGGCCTTTGGGCTGCTGGCCCCGAGGCAGCCCCTGGGCCCAGGAGCCTCAGGGGGCTGTCCCTGCCCTTGCTGGCCATGCCCTGGGCACAGCTGCTGGGCGTCCCGCTAAATACATCTGGACATTCAGACTACGTCGTCAAGGCTGTTTGTCCCATCTGCATTCCTTTGGTTGCGGGGATGCCAGAGGTGAAAGCAAGGCTTTTGCTTCCCTCGGCGTGAACTGGGCAGAGACGGAGAGCACGTGCAGGATGGCCTCGCCGTTCCTGACCCATGCACCAAGGCACATTTGCTACTCCCCTGCTTATGCTGAGGTCTTCTTCTGGGAAAGAAGTCCCAAATCCTTTTCTCTTCTTGACCATCTTTTTCCTTGCACTCAAGAGCTTTTCTCCTCCCTTGGCCTTCACCCTCAATCCCTTTCCGGAAAGTGACGGCAGCCCTCTCAGCCTTTGCCTTGCTCCTGCTAGTCGTCTTCACCTCAGCTAGAGAGTCCGGAAGGATCGCTGCAGGTCCCTTCCAACTCAGCCCTTCTCTTCTCTTCACCTCTAGTCTATTCCCTGCACTCACGATGAGGCGAATAACAAGGAGACCACTATTTGCCTGAAATGCCAGGGGGTTTACAGCTCCAGAAACACTTTCGAGGACACAAATCAAAAAGGATACAAGTAGAAAGAGGATTTGATTTCAGTTGATTTGACTTGATTTTACTTCATTTTATTTTCTGTCTTGTTAGGTTGGTTTATGTTAGTTTAGTTTCGTTTCTTTCCTGTGATGTTATTGGATTTGATTTGATTCTATTTTCTTTGGGGTTATTTCTTATGATTTTATTTTATGTTGGTTTATCTTATTTTATTTGACCTTGCTTTACGCGTTTTTATTTTGGTTTGTTCTTTTATTATTTTGTTTCATTTTATTTGGTCTTATTTTGGTTTAGGCTCTTTTAGGCTATTTTGCTGAATCTCTTTCAGAGCCGAGGCTCACAAGCATGAACACAATGCGCATGTGCAGCCAGGAGCAGGCTGATGTGTTCTTTAGTTTAGTTTGAAAAAGCATGCCTTGCAGTCTGGCAAAGGAAAGCTGCAGAAAGGAGCAGCAGGAAGACAGGCCAAGCAGTCCCTCGTTTCTCAACAGTGCAGAAGAACTTGAAGAAGGAGGATGGGTACCGACCACACACCGAAAAGCAGAAGAAGAGGAGGGGTGTGGTGCCCTGGGGTATTTTCACAAGTAGGACACGTGTCGATGACAAGCACCCCTTTTGCCTTCCAAAACTTGCTCCGCTGTGCTGCTTGGCCAGGGAGGCATGAAAAGCGCTCTCCTGCCTGCCCTGCGCTTGCATCGCATGCAGGGAGAGCTGAAAAGCTGCAGCTCCGCATGGTGCAGCAAGCCTGCAGCCCTTCCAAGCACAGGCTGTTTTGCACAAGCAAGGACACCTCGGGAAACGCAGCCAAGGCAAGAGCAGAGCTCGCTCCTGCTCCAAACCTGCAATGGGCAAAAGAGCCAGGGAGCGCCAGGGCACGAGGGGCGCCTCGCAGGTGCAAGAGCAGCGGGCAAGAACTGAGCCCAAAGGGCCCAGAGGAGCCCTGACAAGGGGCTGCGCTCAATGCTACGCAGGAGAAGAAGCAACCCCCGGCGGCCACCCTGGGCGTCCGCCCCGGGAGTCTAGAAAGCGTCCTCCCCCCGCATGCGGGGCACGAGGGCCACCTTCGTGGAGCAGGAGCAGCAGGCACCTAGCCAAAACGGCCCAAAGGAGCCCTGGCACGGGGCCGTGCTCAGTGCTGCAGAGGAAGGCAAAAAACCCCCGGGGACACTTGCTAGCCCACCGTGGGGGGAAAAAAAGCCTTCCTCCCCGCAGCTGCAGGGCACGAGAGGCCACCTTCGTGGTGCATGAGCAGCAGGCAGTAACCCAGCCAAAATGGCCCAGAGGAGCCCTGACAAGTGCTCATGCTCAATGCTGCAGAGGAAGGCAAAAAACCCCCGGGCACCACAGCCACTCTGCCCCGGGGCAAAATTCCTTCCTGACCCCAGCGTCGCCGGCCATGGGCTATTCCCTCAGCACGTGAGCAAGACCTGCCTCCTCGGCCCGCAGGCTGCTCACGCCTCCCAGGAGATGCCCAACCCCGATTCTCCCTCCACCTGCTGCCACCTCAGGGCCTTCCCAGAGGGGCAAAACGCCCCCGGTCTGATCCATCTGGGGGACAACGATCCTTCCTGCGCCTGGCAAGGCACCAGCGGCTGCTCCAAAGCACCGGCACCCCCGCCAACATCTCTGCATCCCATTCCTCACGGCTGCTGACACTGGCTCCGCAGGGGATGAGGATGGCGAGCTCTGCAGTGCTCCTCAGGAAGCCATTCCCTTGCTCTTGCCACTGCTAGCCAGCTGAAAAGGCCAGCCTGCCTCACCAACCTCCAGCTGTTGGGGGTTCTTCTCGTCTCCAGCAGCCTCGTCGAGCCCCCTCCGGCCTTCCTCCCTCAGCCCTCGCCAAGTAATTCCACCGCCTCCTCAAGGACTTCCTCTCGCACGTCTTGGCGCTGCCCCCAGGCCAGCTATGGCAGCGCGACGCGGGAGCGTGCTCCCTTTTATGCTGCCCCGGGGCATGGTGACTGCTGCGTTGCCGGGTGCTGGCACTGTGACACGGGGGTGACGGGGCCCCCCCTGCGCAGCCCCGCCCGCCGGCCCTCCGCCCAGCATCCTTCCCAGGAAGGCCTTTGGGCTGCTGGCCCCGAGGCAGCCCCTGGGCCCAGGAGCCTCAGGGGGCTGTCCCTGCCCTTGCTGGCCATGCCCTGGGCACAGCTGCTGGGCGTCCCACTAAATACATCTGGACATTCAGACTACGTCGTCAAGGCTGTTTGTCCCATCTGCATTCCTTTGGTTGCGGGGATGCCAGAGGTGAAAGCAAGGCTTTTGCTTCCCTCGGCGTGAACTGGGCAGAGACGGAGAGCACGTGCAGGATGGCCTCGCCGTTCCTGACCCATGCACCAAGGCACATTTGCTACTCCCCTGCTTATGCTGAGGTCTTCTTCTGGGAAAGAAGTCCCAAATCCTTTTCTCTTCTTGACCATCTTTTTCCTTGCACTCAAGAGCTTTTCTCCTCCCTTGGCCTTCACCCTCAATCCCTTTCCGGAAAGTGACGGCAGCCCTCTCAGCCTTTGCCTTGCTCCTGCTAGTCGTCTTCACCTCAGCTAGAGAGTCCGGAAGGATCGCTGCAGGTCCCTTCCAACTCAGCCCTTCTCTTCTCTTCACCTCTAGTCTATTCCCTGCACTCACGATGAGGCGAATAACAAGGAGACCACTATTTGCCTGAAATGCCAGGGGGTTTACAGCTCCAGAAACACTTTCGAGGACACAAATCAAAAAGGATACAAGTAGAAAGAGGATTTGATTTCAGTTGATTTGACTTGATTTTACTTCATTTTATTTTCTGTCTTGTTAGGTTGGTTTATGTTAGTTTAGTTTCGTTTCTTTCCTGTGATGTTATTGGATTTGATTTGATTCTATTTTCTTTGGGGTTATTTCTTATGATTTTATTTTATGTTGGTTTATCTTATTTTATTTGACCTTGCTTTACGCGTTTTTATTTCGGTTTGTTCTTTTATTATTTTGTTTCATTTTATTTGGTCTTATTTTGGTTTAGGCTCTTTTAGGCTATTTTGCTGAATCTCTTTCAGAGCCGAGGCTCACAAGCATGAACACAATGCGCATGTGCAGCCAGGAGCAGGCTGATGTGTTCTTTAGTTTAGTTTGAAAAAGCATGCCTTGCAGTCTGGCAAAGGAAAGCTGCAGAAAGGAGCAGCAGGAAGACAGGCCAAGCAGTCCCTCGTTTCTCAACAGTGCAGAAGAACTTGAAGAAGGAGGATGGCTACCGACCACACACCGAAAAGCAGAAGAAGAGGAGGGGTGTGCTGCCCTGGGCTATTTTCACAAGTAGGACACGTGTCGATGACAAGCACCCCTTTTGCCTTCCAAAACTTGCTCCGCTGTGCTGCTTGGCCAGGGAGGCATGAAAAGCGCTCTCCTGCCTGCCCTGCGCTTGCATCGCATGCAGGGGGAGCTGAAAAGCTGCAGCTCCGCATGGTGCAGCAAGCCTGCAGCCCTTCCAAGCACAGGCTGTTTTGCACAAGCAAGGACACCTCGGGAAACGGAGCCAAGGCAAGAGCAGAGCTCGCTCCTGCTCCAAACCTGCAATGGGCAAAAGAGCCAGGGAGCGCCAGGGCACGAGGGGCGCCTCGCAGGTGCAAGAGCAGCGGGCAAGAACTGAGCCCAAAGGGCCCAGAGGAGCCCTGACAAGGGGCTGCGCTCAATGCTACGCAGGAGAAGAAGCAACCCCCGGCGGCCACCCTGGGCGTCCGCCCCGGGAGTCTAGAAAGCGTCCTCCCCCCGCATGCGGGGCACGAGGGCCACCTTCGTGGAGCAGGAGCAGCAGGCACCTAGCCAAAACGGCCCAAAGGAGCCCTGGCACGGGGCCGTGCTCAGTGCTGCAGAGGAAGGCAAAAAACCCCCGGGGACACTTGCTAGCCCACCGTGGGGGGAAAAAAAGCCTTCCTCCCCGCAGCTGCAGGGCACGAGAGGCCACCTTCGTGGTGCATGAGCAGCAGGCAGTAACCCAGCCAAAATGGCCCAGAGGAGCCCTGACAAGTGCTCATGCTCAATGCTGCAGAGGAAGGCAAAAAACCCCCGGGCACCACAGCCACTCTGCCCCGGGGCAAAATTCCTTCCTGACCCCAGCGTCGCCGGCCATGGGCTATTCCCTCAGCACGTGAGCAAGACCTGCCTCCTCGGCCCGCAGGCTGCTCACGCCTCCCAGGAGATGCCCAACCCCGATTCTCCCTCCACCTGCTGCCACCTCAGGGCCTTCCCAGAGGGGCAAAACGCCCCCGGTCTGATCCATCTGGGGGACAACGATCCTTCCTGCGCCTGGCAAGGCACCAGCGGCTGCTCCAAAGCACCGGCACCCCCGCCAACATCTCTGCATCCCATTCCTCACGGCTGCTGACACTGGCTCCGCAGGGGATGAGGATGGCGAGCTCTGCAGTGCTCCTCAGGAAGCCATTCCCTTGCTCTTGCCACTGCTAGCCAGCTGAAAAGGCCAGCCTGCCTCACCAACCTCCAGCTGTTGGGGGTTCTTCTCGTCTCCAGCAGCCTCGTCGAGCCCCCTCCGGCCTTCCTCCCTCAGCCCTCGCCAAGTAATTCCACCGCCTCCTCAAGGACTTCCTCTCGCACGTCTTGGCGCTGCCCCCAGGCCAGCTATGGCAGCGCGACGCGGGAGCGTGCTCCCTTTTATGCTGCCCCGGGGCATGGTGACTGCTGCGTTGCCGGGTGCTGGCACTGTGACACGGGGGTGACGGGGCCCCCCCTGCGCAGCCCCGCCCGCCGGCCCTCCGCCCAGCATCCTTCCCAGGAAGGCCTTTGGGCTGCTGGCCCCGAGGCAGCCCCTGGGCCCAGGAGCCTCAGGGGGCTGTCCCTGCCCTTGCTGGCCATGCCCTGGGCACAGCTGCTGGGCGTCCCACTAAATACATCTGGACATTCAGACTACGTCGTCAAGGCTGTTTGTCCCATCTGCATTCCTTTGGTTGCGGGGATGCCAGAGGTGAAAGCAAGGCTTTTGCTTCCCTCGGCGTGAACTGGGCAGAGACGGAGAGCACGTGCAGGATGGCCTCGCCGTTCCTGACCCATGCACCAAGGCACATTTGCTACTCCCCTGCTTATGCTGAGGTCTTCTTCTGGGAAAGAAGTCCCAAATCCTTTTCTCTTCTTGACCATCTTTTTCCTTGCACTCAAGAGCTTTTCTCCTCCCTTGGCCTTCACCCTCAATCCCTTTCCGGAAAGTGACGGCAGCCCTCTCAGCCTTTGCCTTGCTCCTGCTAGTCGTCTTCACCTCAGCTAGAGAGTCCGGAAGGATCGCTGCAGGTCCCTTCCAACTCAGCCCTTCTCTTCTCTTCACCTCTAGTCTATTCCCTGCACTCACGATGAGGCGAATAACAAGGAGACCACTATTTGCCTGAAATGCCAGGGGGTTTACAGCTCCAGAAACACTTTCGAGGACACAAATCAAAAAGGATACAAGTAGAAAGAGGATTTGATTTCAGTTGATTTGACTTGATTTTACTTCATTTTATTTTCTGTCTTGTTAGGTTGGTTTATGTTAGTTTAGTTTCGTTTCTTTCCTGTGATGTTATTGGATTTGATTTGATTCTATTTTCTTTGGGGTTATTTCTTATGATTTTATTTTATGTTGGTTTATCTTATTTTATTTGACCTTGCTTTACGCGTTTTTATTTCGGTTTGTTCTTTTATTATTTTGTTTCATTTTATTTGGTCTTATTTTGGTTTAGGCTCTTTTAGGCTATTTTGCTGAATCTCTTTCAGAGCCGAGGCTCACAAGCATGAACACAATGCGCATGTGCAGCCAGGAGCAGGCTGATGTGTTCTTTAGTTTAGTTTGAAAAAGCATGCCTTGCAGTCTGGCAAAGGAAAGCTGCAGAAAGGAGCAGCAGGAAGACAGGCCGAGCAGTCCCTCGTTTCTCAACAGTGCAGAAGAACTTGAAGAAGGAGGATGGGTACCGACCACACACCGAAAAGCAGAAGAAGAGGAGGGGTGTGGTGCCCTGGGGTATTTTCACAAGTAGGACACGTGTCGATGACAAGCACCCCTTTTGCCTTCCAAAACTTGCTC
This sequence comes from Platalea leucorodia, assembly GCF_965183815.1. Taxonomy (NCBI): domain Eukaryota; kingdom Metazoa; phylum Chordata; class Aves; order Pelecaniformes; family Threskiornithidae; genus Platalea; species Platalea leucorodia. The sequence continues at coordinate 199,144 of NW_028121401.1, forward strand.
CGCTGTGCTGCTTGGCCAGGGAGGCATGAAAAGCGCTCTCCTGCCTGCCCTGCGCTTGCATCGCATGCAGGGAGAGCTGAAAAGCTGCAGCTCCGCATGGTGCAGCAAGCCTGCAGCCCTTCCAAGCACAGGCTGTTTTGCACAAGCAAGGACACCTCGGGAAACGCAGCCAAGGCAAGAGCAGAGCTCGCTCCTGCTCCAAACCTGCAATGGGCAAAAGAGCCAGGGAGCGCCAGGGCACGAGGGGCGCCTCGCAGGTGCAAGAGCAGCGGGCAAGAACTGAGCCCAAAGGGCCCAGAGGAGCCCTGACAAGGGGCTGCGCTCAATGCTACGCAGGAGAAGAAGCAACCCCCGGCGGCCACCCTGGGCGTCCACCCCGGGAGTCTAGAAAGCGTCCTCCCCCCGCATGCGGGGCACGAGGGCCACCTTCGTGGAGCAGGAGCAGCAGGCACCTAGCCAAAACGGCCCAAAGGAGCCCTGGCACGGGGCCGTGCTCAGTGCTGCAGAGGAAGGCAAAAAACCCCCGGGGACACTTGCTAGCCCACCGTGGGGGGAAAAAAAGCCTTCCTCCCCGCAGCTGCAGGGCACGAGAGGCCACCTTCGTGGTGCATGAGCAGCAGGCAGTAACCCAGCCAAAATGGCCCAGAGGAGCCCTGACAAGTGCTCATGCTCAATGCTGCAGAGGAAGGCAAAAAACCCCCGGGCACCACAGCCACTCTGCCCCGGGGCAAAATTCCTTCCTGACCCCAGCGTCGCCGGCCATGGGCTATTCCCTCAGCACGTGAGCAAGACCTGCCTCCTCGGCCCGCAGGCTGCTCACGCCTCCCAGGAGATGCCCAACCCCGATTCTCCCTCCACCTGCTGCCACCTCAGGGCCTTCCCAGAGGGGCAAAACGCCCCCGGCCTGATCCATCTGGGGGACAACGATCCTTCCGGCGCCTGGCAAGGCACCAGCGGCTGCTCCAAAGCACCGGCACCCCCGCCAACATCTCTGCATCCCATTCCTCACGGCTGCTGACACTGGCTCCGCAGGGGATGAGGATGGCGAGCTCTGCAGTGCTCCTCAGGAAGCCATTCCCTTGCTCTTGCCACTGCTAGCCAGCTGAAAAGGCCAGCCAGCCTCACCAACCTCCAGCTGTTGGGGGTTCTTCTCATCTCCAGCAGCCTCGTCGAGCCCCCTCCGGCCTTCCTCCCTCAGCCCTCGCCAAGTAATTCCACCGCCTCCTCAAGGACTTCCTCTCGCACGTCTTGGCGCTGCCCCCAGGCCAGCTATGGCAGCGCGACGCGGGAGCGTGCTCCCTTTTATGCTGCCCCGGGGCATGGTGACTGCTGCGTTGCCGGGTGCTGGCACTGTGACACGGGGGTGACGGGGCCCCCCCTGCGCAGCCCCGCCCGCCGGCCCTCCGCCCAGCATCCTTCCCAGGAAGGCCTTTGGGCTGCTGGCCCCGAGGCAGCCCCTGGGCCCAGGAGCCTCAGGGGGCTGTCCCTGCCCTTGCTGGCCATGCCCTGGGCACAGCTGCTGGGCGTCCCACTAAATACATCTGGACATTCAGACTACGTCGTCAAGGCTGTTTGTCCCATCTGCATTCCTTTGGTTGCGGGGATGCCAGAGGTGAAAGCAAGGCTTTTGCTTCCCTCGGCGTGAACTGGGCAGAGACGGAGAGCACGTGCAGGATGGCCTCGCCGTTCCTGACCCATGCACCAAGGCACATTTGCTACTCCCCTGCTTATGCTGAGGTCTTCTTCTGGGAAAGAAGTCCCAAATCCTTTTCTCTTCTTGACCATCTTTTTCCTTGCACTCAAGAGCTTTTCTCCTCCCTTGGCCTTCACCCTCAATCCCTTTCCGGAAAGTGACGGCAGCCCTCTCAGCCTTTGCCTTGCTCCTGCTAGTCGTCTTCACCTCAGCTAGAGAGTCCGGAAGGATCGCTGCAGGTCCCTTCCAACTCAGCCCTTCTCTTCTCTTCACCTCTAGTCTATTCCCTGCACTCACGATGAGGCGAATAACAAGGAGACCACTATTTGCCTGAAATGCCAGGGGGTTTACAGCTCCAGAAACACTTTCGAGGACACAAATCAAAAAGGTACAAGTAGAAAGAGGATTTGATTTCATTTGATTTGACTTGATTTTACTTCATTTTATTTTCTGTCTTGTTAGGTTGGTTTACGTTAGTTTAGTTTCGTTTCTTTCCTGTGATGTTATTGGATTTGATTTGATTCTATTTTCTTTGGGGTTATTTCTTATGATTTTATTTTATGTTGGTTTATCTTATTTTATTTGACCTTGCTTTACGCGTTTTTATTTCGGTTTGTTCTTTTATTATTTTGTTTCATTTTATTTGGTCTTATTTTGGTTTAGGCTCTTTTAGGCTATTTTGCTGAATCTCTTTCAGAGCCGAGGCTCACAAGCATGAACACAATGCGCATGTGCAGCCAGGAGCAGGCTGATGTGTTCTTTAGTTTAGTTTGAAAAAGCATCCCTTGCAGTCTGGCAAAGGAAAGCTGCAGAAAGGAGCAGCAGGAAGACAGGCCAAGCAGTCCCTCGTTTCTCAACAGTGCAGAAGAACTTGAAGAAGGAGGATGGCTACCGACCACACACCGAAAAGCAGAAGAAGAGGAGGGGTGTGCTGCCCTGGGCTATTTTCACAAGTAGGACACGTGTCGATGACAAGCACCCCTTTTGCCTTCCAAAACTTGCTCCGCTGTGCTGCTTGGCCAGGGAGGCATGAAAAGCGCTCTCCTGCCTGCCCTGCGCTTGCATCGCATGCAGGGAGAGCTGAAAAGCTGCAGCTCCGCATGGTGCAGCAAGCCTGCAGCCCTTCCAAGCACAGGCTGTTTTGCACAAGCAAGGACACCTCGGGAAACGCAGCCAAGGCAAGAGCAGAGCTCGCTCCTGCTCCAAACCTGCAATGGGCAAAAGAGCCAGGGAGCGCCAGGGCACGAGGGGCGCCTCGCAGGTGCAAGAGCAGCGGGCAAGAACTGAGCCCAAAGGGCCCAGAGGAGCCCTGACAAGGGGCTGCGCCCAATGCTACGCAGGAGAAGAAGCAACCCCCGAGGGCCACCCTGGGCGTCCGCCCCGGGAGTCTAGAAAGCGTCCTCCCCCCGCATGCGGGGCACGAGGGCCACCTTCGTGGAGCAGGAGCAGCAGGCACCTAGCCAAAACGGCCCAAAGGAGCCCTGGCACGGGGCCGTGCTCAGTGCTGCAGAGGAAGGCAAAAAACCCCCGGGGACACTTGCTAGCCCACCGTGGGGGGAAAAAAAGCCTTCCTCCCCGCAGCTGCAGGGCACGAGAGGCCACCTTCGTGGTGCATGAGCAGCAGGCAGTAACCCAGCCAAAATGGCCCAGAGGAGCCCTGACAAGTGCTCATGCTCAATGCTGCAGAGGAAGGCAAAAAACCCCCGGGCACCACAGCCACTCTGCCCCGGGGCAAAATTCCTTCCTGACCCCAGCGTCGCCGGCCATGGGCTATTCCCTCAGCACGTGAGCAAGACCTGCCTCCTCGGCCCGCAGGCTGCTCACGCCTCCCAGGAGATGCCCAACCCCGATTCTCCCTCCACCTGCTGCCACCTCAGGGCCTTCCCAGAGGGGCAAAACGCCCCCGGCCTGATCCATCTGGGGGACAACGATCCTTCCGGCGCCTGGCAAGGCACCAGCGGCTGCTCCAAAGCACCGGCACCCCCGCCAACATCTCTGCATCCCATTCCTCACGGCTGCTGACACTGGCTCCGCAGGGGATGAGGATGGCGAGCTCTGCAGTGCTCCTCAGGAAGCCATTCCCTTGCTCTTGCCACTGCTAGCCAGCTGAAAAGGCCAGCCAGCCTCACCAACCTCCAGCTGTTGGGGGTTCTTCTCATCTCCAGCAGCCTCGTCGAGCCCCCTCCGGCCTTCCTCCCTCAGCCCTCGCCAAGTAATTCCACCGCCTCCTCAAGGACTTCCTCTCGCACGTCTTGGCGCTGCCCCCAGGCCAGCTATGGCAGCGCGACGCGGGAGCGTGCTCCCTTTTATGCTGCCCCGGGGCATGGTGACTGCTGCGTTGCCGGGTGCTGGCACTGTGACACGGGGGTGACGGGGCCCCCCCTGCGCAGCCCCGCCCGCCGGCCCTCCGCCCAGCATCCTTCCCAGGAAGGCCTTTGGGCTGCTGGCCCCGAGGCAGCCCCTGGGCCCAGGAGCCTCAGGGGGCTGTCCCTGCCCTTGCTGGCCATGCCCTGGGCACAGCTGCTGGGCGTCCCACTAAATACATCTGGACATTCAGACTACGTCGTCAAGGCTGTTTGTCCCATCTGCATTCCTTTGGTTGCGGGGATGCCAGAGGTGAAAGCAAGGCTTTTGCTTCCCTCGGCGTGAACTGGGCAGAGACGGAGAGCACGTGCAGGATGGCCTCGCCGTTCCTGACCCATGCACCAAGGCACATTTGCTACTCCCCTGCTTATGCTGAGGTCTTCTTCTGGGAAAGAAGTCCCAAATCCTTTTCTCTTCTTGACCATCTTTTTCCTTGCACTCAAGAGCTTTTCTCCTCCCTTGGCCTTCACCCTCAATCCCTTTCCGGAAAGTGACGGCAGCCCTCTCAGCCTTTGCCTTGCTCCTGCTAGTCGTCTTCACCTCAGCTAGAGAGTCCGGAAGGATCGCTGCAGGTCCCTTCCAACTCAGCCCTTCTCTTCTCTTCACCTCTAGTCTATTCCCTGCACTCACGATGAGGCGAATAACAAGGAGACCACTATTTGCCTGAAATGCCAGGGGGTTTACAGCTCCAGAAACACTTTCGAGGACACAAATCAAAAAGGTACAAGTAGAAAGAGGATTTGATTTCATTTGATTTGACTTGATTTTACTTCATTTTATTTTCTGTCTTGTTAGGTTGGTTTACGTTAGTTTAGTTTCGTTTCTTTCCTGTGATGTTATTGGATTTGATTTGATTCTATTTTCTTTGGGGTTATTTCTTATGATTTTATTTTATGTTGGTTTATCTTATTTTATTTGACCTTGCTTTACGCGTTTTTATTTCGGTTTGTTCTTTTATTATTTTGTTTCATTTTATTTGGTCTTATTTTGGTTTAGGCTCTTTTAGGCTATTTTGCTGAATCTCTTTCAGAGCCGAGGCTCACAAGCATGAACACAATGCGCATGTGCAGCCAGGAGCAGGCTGATGTGTTCTTTAGTTTAGTTTGAAAAAGCATGCCTTGCAGTCTGGCAAAGGAAAGCTGCAGAAAGGAGCAGCAGGAAGACAGGCCAAGCAGTCCCTCGTTTCTCAACAGTGCAGAAGAACTTGAAGAAGGAGGATGGCTACCGACCACACACCGAAAAGCAGAAGAAGAGGAGGGGTGTGCTGCCCTGGGCTATTTTCACAAGTAGGACACGTGTCGATGACAAGCACCCCTTTTGCCTTCCAAAACTTGCTCCGCTGTGCTGCTTGGCCAGGGAGGCATGAAAAGCGCTCTCCTGCCTGCCCTGCGCTTGCATCGCATGCAGGGAGAGCTGAAAAGCTGCAGCTCCGCATGGTGCAGCAAGCCTGCAGCCCTTCCAAGCACAGGCTGTTTTGCACAAGCAAGGACACCTCGGGAAACGGAGCCAAGGCAAGAGCAGAGCTCGCTCCTGCTCCAAACCTGCAATGGGCAAAAGAGCCAGGGAGCGCCAGGGCACGAGGGGCGCCTCGCAGGTGCAAGAGCAGCGGGCAAGAACTGAGCCCAAAGGGCCCAGAGGAGCCCTGACAAGGGGTTGCGCTCAATGCTACGCAGGAGAAGAAGCAACCCCCGGGGGCCACCCTGGGCGTCCGCCCCGGGAGTCTAGAAAGCGTCCTCCCCCCGCATGCGGGGCACGAGGGCCACCTTCGTGGAGCAGGAGCAGCAGGCACCTAGCCAAAACGGCCCAAAGGAGCCCTGGCACGGGGCCGTGCTCAGTGCTGCAGAGGAAGGCAAAAAACCCCCGGGGACACTTGCTAGCCCACCGTGGGGGGAAAAAAAGCCTTCCTCCCCGCAGCTGCAGGGCACGAGAGGCCACCTTCGTGGTGCATGAGCAGCAGGCAGTAACCCAGCCAAAATGGCCCAGAGGAGCCCTGACAAGTGCTCATGCTCAATGCTGCAGAGGAAGGCAAAAAACCCCCGGGCACCACAGCCACTCTGCCCCGGGGCAAAATTCCTTCCTGACCCCAGTGTCGCCGGCCATGGGCTATTCCCTCAGCACGTGAGCAAGACCTGCCTCCTCGGCCCGCAGGCTGCTCACGCCTCCCAGGAGATGCCCAACCCCGATTCTCCCTCCACCTGCTGCCACCTCAGGGCCTTCCCAGAGGGGCAAAACGCCCCCGGCCTGATCCATCTGGGGGACAACGATCCTTCCGGCGCCTGGCAAGGCACCAGCGGCTGCTCCAAAGCACCGGCACCCCCGCCAACATCTCTGCATCCCATTCCTCACGGCTGCTGACACTGGCTCCGCAGGGGATGAGGATGGCGAGCTCTGCAGTGCTCCTCAGGAAGCCATTCCCTTGCTCTTGCCACTGCTAGCCAGCTGAAAAGGCCAGCCAGCCTCACCAACCTCCAGCTGTTGGGGGTTCTTCTCATCTCCAGCAGCCTCGTCGAGCCCCCTCCGGCCTTCCTCCCTCAGCCCTCGCCAAGTAATTCCACCGCCTCCTCAAGGACTTCCTCTCGCACGTCTTGGCGCTGCCCCCAGGCCAGCTATGGCAGCGCGACGCGGGAGCGTGCTCCCTTTTATGCTGCCCCGGGGCATGGTGACTGCTGCGTTGCCGGGTGCTGGCACTGTGACACGGGGGTGACGGGGCCCCCCCTGCGCAGCCCCGCCCGCCGGCCCTCCGCCCAGCATCCTTCCCAGGAAGGCCTTTGGGCTGCTGGCCCCGAGGCAGCCCCTGGGCCCAGGAGCCTCAGGGGGCTGTCCCTGCCCTTGCTGGCCATGCCCTGGGCACAGCTGCTGGGCGTCCCACTAAATACATCTGGACATTCAGACTACGTCGTCAAGGCTGTTTGTCCCATCTGCATTCCTTTGGTTGCGGGGATGCCAGAGGTGAAAGCAAGGCTTTTGCTTCCCTCGGCGTGAACTGGGCAGAGACGGAGAGCACGTGCAGGATGGCCTCGCCGTTCCTGACCCATGCACCAAGGCACATTTGCTACTCCCCTGCTTATGCTGAGGTCTTCTTCTGGGAAAGAAGTCCCAAATCCTTTTCTCTTCTTGACCATCTTTTTCCTTGCACTCAAGAGCTTTTCTCCTCCCTTGGCCTTCACCCTCAATCCCTTTCCGGAAAGTGACGGCAGCCCTCTCAGCCTTTGCCTTGCTCCTGCTAGTCGTCTTCACCTCAGCTAGAGAGTCCGGAAGGATCGCTGCAGGTCCCTTCCAACTCAGCCCTTCTCTTCTCTTCACCTCTAGTCTATTCCCTGCACTCACGATGAGGCGAATAACAAGGAGACCACTATTTGCCTGAAATGCCAGGGGGTTTACAGCTCCAGAAACACTTTCGAGGACACAAATCAAAAAGGTACAAGTAGAAAGAGGATTTGATTTCATTTGATTTGACTTGATTTTACTTCATTTTATTTTCTGTCTTGTTAGGTTGGTTTACGTTAGTTTAGTTTCGTTTCTTTCCTGTGATGTTATTGGATTTGATTTGATTCTATTTTCTTTGGGGTTATTTCTTATGATTTTATTTTATGTTGGTTTATCTTATTTTATTTGACCTTGCTTTACGCGTTTTTATTTCGGTTTGTTCTTTTATTATTTTGTTTCATTTTATTTGGTCTTATTTTGGTTTAGGCTCTTTTAGGCTATTTTGCTGAATCTCTTTCAGAGCCGAGGCTCACAAGCATGAACACAATGCGCATGTGCAGCCAGGAGCAGGCTGATGTGTTCTTTAGTTTAGTTTGAAAAAGCATCCCTTGCAGTCTGGCAAAGGAAAGCTGCAGAAAGGAGCAGCAGGAAGACAGGCCAAGCAGTCCCTCGTTTCTCAACAGTGCAGAAGAACTTGAAGAAGGAGGATGGCTACCGACCACACACCGAAAAGCAGAAGAAGAGGAGGGGTGTGCTGCCCTGGGCTATTTTCAGAAGTAGGACACGTGTCGATGACAAGCACCCCTTTTGCCTTCCAAAACTTGCTCCGCTGTGCTGCTTGGCCAGGGAGGCATGAAAAGCGCTCTCCTGCCTGCCCTGCGCTTGCATCGCATGCAGGGAGAGCTGAAAAGCTGCAGCTCCGCATGGTGCAGCAAGCCTGCAGCCCTTCCAAGCACAGGCTGTTTTGCACAAGCAAGGACACCTCGGGAAACGCAGCCAAGGCAAGAGCAGAGCTCGCTCCTGCTCCAAACCTGCAATGGGCAAAAGAGCCAGGGAGCGCCAGGGCACGAGGGGCGCCTCGCAGGTGCAAGAGCAGCGGGCAAGAACTGAGCCCAAAGGGCCCAGAGGAGCCCTGACAAGGGGCTGCGCTCAATGCTACGCAGGAGAAGAAGCAACCCCCGGGGGCCACCCTGGGCGTCCGCCCCGGGAGTCTAGAAAGCGTCCTCCCCCCGCATGCGGGGCACGAGGGCCACCTTCGTGGAGCAGGAGCAGCAGGCACCTAGCCAAAACGGCCCAAAGGAGCCCTGGCACGGGGCCGTGCTCAGTGCTGCAGAGGAAGGCAAAAAACCCCCGGGGACACTTGCTAGCCCACCGTGGGGGGAAAAAAAGCCTTCCTCCCCGCAGCTGCAGGGCACGAGAGGCCACCTTCGTGGTGCATGAGCAGCAGGCAGTAACCCAGCCAAAATGGCCCAGAGGAGCCCTGACAAGTGCTCATGCTTAATGCTGCAGAGGAAGGCAAAAAACCCCCGGGCACCACAGCCACTCTGCCCCGGGGCAAAATTCCTTCCTGACCCCAGCGTCGCCGGCCATGGGCTATTCCCTCAGCACGTGAGCAAGACCTGCCTCCTCGGCCCGCAGGCTGCTCACGCCTCCCAGGAGATGCCCAACCCCGATTCTCCCTCCACCTGCTGCCACCTCAGGGCCTTCCCAGAGGGGCAAAACGCCCCCGGTCTGATCCATCTGGGGGACAACGATCCTTCCGGCGCCTGGCAAGGCACCAGCGGCTGCTCCAAAGCACCGGCACCCCCGCCAACATCTCTGCATCCCATTCCTCACGGCTGCTGACACTGGCTCTGCAGGGGATGAGGATGGCGAGCTCTGCAGTGCTCCTCAGGAAGCCATTCCCTTGCTCTTGCCACTGCTAGCCAGCTGAAAAGGCCAGCCAGCCTCACCAACCTCCAGCTGTTGGGGGTTCTTCTCGTCTCCAGCAGCCTCGTCGAGCCCCCTCCGGCCTTCCTCCCTCAGCCCTCGCCAAGTAATTCCACCGCCTCCTCAAGGACTTCCTCTCGCACGTCTTGGCGCTGCCCCCAGGCCAGCTATGGCAGCGCGACGCGGGAGCGTGCTCCCTTTTATGCTGCCCCGGGGCATGGTGACTGCTGCGTTGCCGGGTGCTGGCACTGTGACACGGGGGTGACGGGGCCCCCCCTGCGCAGCCCCGCCCGCCGGCCCTCCGCCCAGCATCCTTCCCAGGAAGGCCTTTGGGCTGCTGGCCCCGAGGCAGCCCCTGGGCCCAGGAGCCTCAGGGGGCTGTCCCTGCCCTTGCTGGCCATGCCCTGGGCACAGCTGCTGGGCGTCCCACTAAATACATCTGGACATTCAGACTACGTCGTCAAGGCTGTTTGTCCCATCTGCATTCCTTTGGTTGCGGGGATGCCAGAGGTGAAAGCAAGGCTTTTGCTTCCCTCGGCGTGAACTGGGCAGAGACGGAGAGCACGTGCAGGATGGCCTCGCCGTTCCTGACCCATGCACCAAGGCACATTTGCTACTCCCCTGCTTATGCTGAGGTCTTCTTCTGGGAAAGAAGTCCCAAATCCTTTTCTCTTCTTGACCATCTTTTTCCTTGCACTCAAGAGCTTTTCTCCTCCCTTGGCCTTCACCCTCAATCCCTTTCCGGAAAGTGACGGCAGCCCTCTCAGCCTTTGCCTTGCTCCTGCTAGTCGTCTTCACCTCAGCTAGAGAGTCCGGAAGGATCGCTGCAGGTCCCTTCCAACTCAGCCCTTCTCTTCTCTTCACCTCTAGTCTATTCCCTGCACTCACGATGAGGCGAATAACAAGGAGACCACTATTTGCCTGAAATGCCAGGGGGTTTACAGCTCCAGAAACACTTTCGAGGACACAAATCAAAAAGGGTACAAGTAGAAAGAGGATTTGATTTCATTTGATTTGACTTGATTTTACTTCATTTTATTTTCTGTCTTGTTAGGTTGGTTTATGTTAGTTTAGTTTCGTTTCTTTCCTGTGATGTTATTGGATTTGATTTGATTCTATTTTCTTTGGGGTTATTTCTTATGATTTTATTTTATGTTGGTTTATCTTATTTTATTTGACCTTGCTTTACGCGTTTTTATTTCGGTTTGTTCTTTTATTATTTTGTTTCATTTTATTTGATCTTATTTTGGTTTAGGCTCTTTTAGGCTATTTTGCTGAATCTCTTTCAGAGCCGAGGCTCACAAGCATGAACACAATGCGCATGTGCAGCCAGGAGCAGGCTGATGTGTTCTTTAGTTTAGTTTGAAAAAGCATGCCTTGCAGTCTGGCAAAGGAAAGCTGCAGAAAGGAGCAGCAGGAAGACAGGCCGAGCAGTCCCTCGTTTCTCAACAGTGCAGAAGAACTTGAAGAAGGAGGATGGCTACCGACCACACACCGAAAAGCAGAAGAAGAGGAGGGGTGTGCTGCCCTGGGGTATTTTCACAAGTAGGACACGTGTCGATGACAAGCACCCCTTTTGCCTTCCAAAACTTGCTCCGCTGTGCTGCTTGGCCAGGGAGGCATGAAAAGCGCTCTCCTGCCTGCCCTGCGCTTGCATCGCATGCAGGGGGAGCTGAAAAGCTGCAGCTCCGCATGGTGCAGCAAGCCTGCAGCCCTTCCAAGCACAGGCTGTTTTGCACAAGCAAGGACACCTCGGGAAACGCAGCCAAGGCAAGAGCAGAGCTCGCTCCTGCTCCAAACCTGCAATGGGCAAAAGAGCCAGGGAGCGCCAGGGCACGAGGGGCGCCTCGCAGGTGCAAGAGCAGCGGGCAAGAACTGAGCCCAAAGGGCCCAGAGGAGCCCTGACAAGGGGCTGCGCTCAATGCTACGCAGGAGAAGAAGCAACCCCCGGGGGCCACCCTGGGCGTCCGCCCCGGGAGTCTAGAAAGCGTCCTCCCCCCGCATGCGGGGCACGAGGGCCACCTTCGTGGAGCAGGAGCAGCAGGCACCTAGCCAAAACGGCCCAAAGGAGCCCTGGCACGGGGCCGTGCTCAGTGCTGCAGAGGAAGGCAAAAAACCCCCGGGGACACTTGCTAGCCCACCGTGGGGGGAAAAAAAGCCTTCCTCCCCGCAGCTGCAGGGCACGAGAGGCCACCTTCGTGGTGCATGAGCAGCAGGCAGTAACCCAGCCAAAATGGCCCAGAGGAGCCCTGACAAGTGCTCATGCTCAATGCTGCAGAGGAAGGCAAAAAACCCCCGGGCACCACAGCCACTCTGCCCCGGGGCAAAATTCCTTCCTGACCCCAGCGTCGCCGGCCATGGGCTATTCCCTCAGCACGTGAGCAAGACCTGCCTCCTCGGCCCGCAGGCTGCTCACGCCTCCCAGGAGATGCCCAACCCCGATTCTCCCTCCACCTGCTGCCACCTCAGGGCCTTCCCAGAGGGGCAAAACGCCCCCGGTCTGATCCATCTGGGGGACAACGATCCTTCCGGCGCCTGGCAAGGCACCAGCGGCTGCTCCAAAGCACCGGCACCCCCGCCAACATCTCTGCATCCCATTCCTCACGGCTGCTGACACTGGCTCCGCAGGGGATGAGGATGGCGAGCTCTGCAGTGCTCCTCAGGAAGCCATTCCCTTGCTCTTGCCACTGCTAGCCAGCTGAAAAGGCCAGCCAGCCTCACCAACCTCCAGCTCTTGGTGGTTCTTCTCGTCTCCAGCAGCCTCGTCGAGCCCCCTCCGGCCTTCCTCCCTCAGCCCTCGCCAAGTAATTCCACCGCCTCCTCAAGGACTTCCTCTCGCACGTCTTGGCGCTGCCCCCAGGCCAGCTATGGCAGCGCGACACGGGAGCGTGCTCCCTTTTATGCTGCCCCGGGGCATGGTGACTGCTGCGTTGCCGGGTGCTGGCACTGTGACACGGGGGTGACGGGGCCCCCCCTGCGCAGCCCCGCCCGCCGGCCCTCCGCCCAGCATCCTTCCCAGGAAGGCCTTTGGGCTGCTGGCCCCGAGGCAGCCCCTGGGCCCAGGAGCCTCAGGGGGCTGTCCCTGCCCTTGCTGGCCATGCCCTGGGCACAGCTGCTGGGCGTCCCACTAAATACATCTGGACATTCAGACTACGTCGTGAAGGCTGTTTGTCCCATCTGCATTCCTTTGGTTGCGGGGATGCCAGAGGTGAAAGCAAGGCTTTTGCTTCCCTCGGCGTGAACTGGGCAGAGACGGAGAGCACGTGCAGGATGGCCTCGCCGTTCCTGACCCATGCACCAAGGCACATTTGCTACTCCCCTGCTTATGCTGAGGTCTTCTTCTGGGAAAGAAGTCCCAAATCCTTTTCTCTTCTTGACCATCTTTTTCCTTGCACTCAAGAGCTTTTCTCCTCCCTTGGCCTTCACCCTCAATCCCTTTCCGGAAAGTGACGGCAGCCCTCTCAGCCTTTGCCTTGCTCCTGCTAGTCGTCTTCACCTCAGCTAGAGAGTCCGGAAGGATCGCTGCAGGTCCCTTCCAACTCAGCCCTTCTCTTCTCTTCACCTCTAGTCTATTCCCTGCACTCACGATGAGGCGAATAACAAGGAGACCACTATTTGCCTGAAATGCCAGGGGGTTTACAGCTCCAGAAACACTTTCGAGGACACAAATCAAAAAGGTACAAGTAGAAAGAGGATTTGATTTCATTTGATTTGACTTGATTTTACTTCATTTTATTTTCTGTCTTGTTAGGTTGGTTTACGTTAGTTTAGTTTCGTTTCTTTCCTGTGATATTATTGGTTTGATTTGATTCTATTTTCTTTGGGGTTATTTCTTATGATTTTATTTTATGTTGGTTTATCTTATTTTATTTGACCTTGCTTTACGCGTTTTTATTTCGGTTTGTTCTTTTATTATTTTGTTTCATTTTATTTGGTCTTATTTTGGTTTAGGCTCTTTTAGGCTATTTTGCTGAATCTCTTTCAGAGCCGAGGCTCACAAGCATGAACACAATGCGCATGTGCAGCCAGGAGCAGGCTGATGTGTTCTTTAGTTTAGTTTGAAAAAGCATGCCTTGCAGTCTGGCAAAGGAAAGCTGCAGAAAGGAGCAGCAGGAAGACAGGCCAAGCAGTCCCTCGTTTCTCAACAGTGCAGAAGAACTTGAAGAAGGAGGATGGGTACCGACCACACACCGAAAAGCAGAAGAAGAGGAGGGGTGTGGTGCCCTGGGGTATTTTCACAAGTAGGACATGTGTCGATGACAAGCACCCCTTTTGCCTTCCAAAACTTGCTCCGCTGTGCTGCTTGGCCAGGGAGGCATGAAAAGCGCTCTCCTGCCTGCCCTGCGCTTGCATCGCATGCAGGGAGAGCTGAAAAGCTGCAGCTCCGCATGGTGCAGCAAGCCTGCAGCCCTTCCCAGCACAGGCTGTTTTGCACAAGCAAGGACACCTCGGGAAACGGAGCCAAGGCAAGAGCAGAGCTCGCTCCTGCTCCAAACCTGCAATGGGCAAAAGAGCCAGGGAGCGCCAGGGCACGAGGGGCGCCTCGCAGGTGCAAGAGCAGCAGGCAAGAACTGAGCCCAAAGGGCCCAGAGGAGCCCTGACAAGGGGCTGCGCTCAATGCTACGCAGGAGAAGAAGCAACCCCGGGGGGCCACCCTGGGCGTCCGCCCCGGGAGTCTAGAAAGCGTCCTCCCCCCGCATGCGGGGCACGAGGGCCACCTTCGTGGAGCAGGAGCAGCAGGCACCTAGCCAAAACGGCCCAAAGGAGCCCTGGCACGGGGCCGTGCTCAGTGCTGCAGAGGAAGGCAAAAAACCCCCGGGGACACTTGCTAGCCCACCGTGGGGGGAAAAAAGCCTTCCTCCCCGCAGCTGCAGGGCACGAGAGGCCACCTTCGTGGTGCATGAGCAGCAGGCAGTAACCCAGCCAAAATGGCCCAGAGGAGCCCTGACAAGTGCTCATGCTCAATGCTGCAGAGGAAGGCAAAAAACTCCCGGGCACCACAGCCACTCTGCCCCGGGGCAAAATTCCTTCCTGACCCCAGCGTCGCCGGCCATGGGCTATTCCCTCAGCACGTGAGCAAGACCTGCCTCCTCGGCCCGCAGGCTGCTCACGCCTCCCAGGAGATGCCCAACCCCGATTCTCCCTCCACCTGCTGCCACCTCAGGGCCTTCCCAGAGGGGCAAAACGCCCCCGGCCTGATCCATCTGGGGGACAACGATCCTTCCGGCGCCTGGCAAGGCACCAGCGGCTGCTCCAAAGCACCGGCACCCCCGCCAACATCTCTGCATCCCATTCCTCACGGCTGCTGACACTGGCTCCGCAGGGGATGAGGATGGCGAGCTCTGCAGTGCTCCTCAGGAAGCCATTCCCTTGCTCTTGCCACTGCTAGCCAGCTGAAAAGGCCAGCCAGCCTCACCAACCTCCAGCTGTTGGGGGTTCTTCTCGTCTCCAGCAGCCTCGTCGAGCCCCCTCCGGCCTTCCTCCCTCAGCCCTCGCCAAGTAATTCCACCGCCTCCTCAAGGACTTCCTCTCGCACGTCTTGGCGCTGCCCCCAGGCCAGCTATGGCAGCGCGACGCGGGAGCGTGCTCCCTTTTATGCTGCCCCGGGGCATGGTGACTGCTGCGTTGCCGGGTGCTGGCACTGTGACACGGGGGTGACGGGGCCCCCCCTGCGCAGCCCCGCCCGCCGGCCCTCCGCCCAGCATCCTTCCCAGGAAGGCCTTTGGGCTGCTGGCCCCGAGGCAGCCCCTGGGCCCAGGAGCCTCAGGGGGCTGTCCCTGCCCTTGCTGGCCATGCCCTGGGCACAGCTGCTGGGCGTCCCGCTAAATACATCTGGACATTCAGACTACGTCGTCAAGGCTGTTTGTCCCATCTGCATTCCTTTGGTTGTGGGGATGCCAGAGGTGAAAGCAAGGCTTTTGCTTCCCTCGGCGTGAACTGGGCAGAGACGGAGAGCACGTGCAGGATGGCCTCGCCGTTCCTGACCCATGCACCAAGGCACATTTGCTACTCCCCTGCTTATGCTGAGGTCTTCTTCTGGGAAAGAAGTCCCAAATCCTTTTCTCTTCTTGACCATCTTTTTCCTTGCACTCAAGAGCTTTTCTCCTCCCTTGGCCTTCACCCTCAATCCCTTTCCGGAAAGTGACGGCAGCCCTCTCAGCCTTTGCCTTGCTCCTGCTAGTCGTCTTCACCTCAGCTAGAGAGTCCGGAAGGATCGCTGCAG
Source organism: Platalea leucorodia (assembly GCF_965183815.1). Taxonomy (NCBI): domain Eukaryota; kingdom Metazoa; phylum Chordata; class Aves; order Pelecaniformes; family Threskiornithidae; genus Platalea; species Platalea leucorodia. Next base: position 214,560 of record NW_028121401.1, read on the forward strand.
GTCCCTTCCAACTCAGCCCTTCTCTTCTCTTCACCTCTAGTCTATTCCCTGCACTCACGATGAGGCGAATAACAAGGAGACCACTATTTGCCTGAAATGCCAGGGGGTTTACAGCTCCAGAAACACTTTCGAGGACACAAATCAAAAAGGTACAAGTAGAAAGAGGATTTGATTTCATTTGATTTGACTTGATTTTACTTCATTTTATTTTCTGTCTTGTTAGGTTGGTTTATGTTAGTTTAGTTTCGTTTCTTTCCTGTGATGTTATTGGTTTGATTTGATTCTATTTTCTTTGGGGTTATTTCTTATGATTTTATTTTATGTTGGTTTATCTTATTTTATTTGACCTTGCTTTACGCGTTTTTATTTCGGTTTGTTCTTTTATTATTTTGTTTCATTTTATTTGGTCTTATTTTGGTTTAGGCTCTTTTAGGCTATTTTGCTGAATCTCTTTCAGAGCCGAGGCTCACAAGCATGAACACAATGCGCATGTGCAGCCAGGAGCAGGCTGATGTGTTCTTTAGTTTAGTTTGAAAAAGCATGCCTTGCAGTCTGGCAAAGGAAAGCTGCAGAAAGGAGCAGCAGGAAGACAGGCCGAGCAGTCCCTCGTTTCTCAACAGTGCAGAAGAACTTGAAGAAGGAGGATGGCTACCGACCACACACCGAAAAGCAGAAGAAGAGGAGGGGTGTGGTGCCCTGGGCTATTTTCACAAGTAGGACACGTGTCGATGACAAGCACCCCTTTTGCCTTCCAAAACTTGCTCCGCTGTGCTGCTTGGCCAGGGAGGCATGAAAAGCGCTCTCCTGCCTGCCCTGCGCTTGCATCGCATGCAGGGAGAGCTGAAAAGCTGCAGCTCCGCATGGTGCAGCAAGCCTGCAGCCCTTCCAAGCACAGGCTGTTTTGCACAAGCAAGGACACCTCGGGAAACGCAGCCAAGGCAAGAGCAGAGCTCGCTCCTGCTCCAAACCTGCAATGGGCAAAAGAGCCAGGGAGCGCCAGGGCACGAGGGGCGCCTCGCAGGTGCAAGAGCAGCGGGCAAGAACTGAGCCCAAAGGGCCCAGAGGAGCCCTGACAAGGGGCTGCGCTCAATGCTACGCAGGAGAAGAAGCAACCCCGGGGGGCCACCCTGGGCGTCCGCCCCGGGAGTCTAGAAAGCGTCCTCCCCCCGCATGCGGGGCACGAGGGCCACCTTCGTGGAGCAGGAGCAGCAGGCACCTAGCCAAAACGGCCCAAAGGAGCCCTGGCACGGGGCCGTGCTCAGTGCTGCAGAGGAAGGCAAAAAACCCCCGGGGACACTTGCTAGCCCACCGTGGGGGGAAAAAAAGCCTTCCTCCCCGCAGCTGCAGGGCACGAGAGGCCACCTTCGTGGTGCATGAGCAGCAGGCAGTAACCCAGCCAAAATGGCCCAGAGGAGCCCTGACAAGTGCTCATGCTCAATGCTGCAGAGGAAGGCAAAAAACCCCCGGGCACCACAGCCACTCTGCCCCGGGGCAAAATTCCTTCCTGACCCCAGCGTCGCCGGCCATGGGCTATTCCCTCAGCACGTGAGCAAGACCTGCCTCCTCGGCCCGCAGGCTGCTCACGCCTCCCAGGAGATGCCCAACCCCGATTCTCCCTCCACCTGCTGCCACCTCAGGGCCTTCCCAGAGGGGCAAAACGCCCCCGGTCTGATCCATCTGGGGGACAACGATCCTTCCGGCGCCTGGCAAGGCACCAGCGGCTGCTCCAAAGCACCGGCACCCCCGCCAACATCTCTGCATCCCATTCCTCACGGCTGCTGACACTGGCTCCGCAGGGGATGAGGATGGCGAGCTCTGCAGTGCTCCTCAGGAAGCCATTCCCTTGCTCTTGCCACTGCTAGCCAGCTGAAAAGGCCAGCCAGCCTCACCAACCTCCAGCTCTTGGTGGTTCTTCTCGTCTCCAGCAGCCTCGTCGAGCCCCCTCCGGCCTTCCTCCCTCAGCCCTCGCCAAGTAATTCCACCGCCTCCTCAAGGACTTCCTCTCGCACGTCTTGGCGCTGCCCCCAGGCCAGCTATGGCAGCGCGACACGGGAGCGTGCTCCCTTTTATGCTGCCCCGGGGCATGGTGACTGCTGCGTTGCCGGGTGCTGGCACTGTGACACGGGGGTGACGGGGCCCCCCCTGCGCAGCCCCGCCCGCCGGCCCTCCGCCCAGCATCCTTCCCAGGAAGGCCTTTGGGCTGCTGGCCCCGAGGCAGCCCCTGGGCCCAGGAGCCTCAGGGGGCTGTCCCTGCCCTTGCTGGCCATGCCCTGGGCACAGCTGCTGGGCGTCCCACTAAATACATCTGGACATTCAGACTACGTCGTGAAGGCTGTTTGTCCCATCTGCATTCCTTTGGTTGCGGGGATGCCAGAGGTGAAAGCAAGGCTTTTGCTTCCCTCGGCGTGAACTGGGCAGAGACGGAGAGCACGTGCAGGATGGCCTCGCCGTTCCTGACCCATGCACCAAGGCACATTTGCTACTCCCCTGCTTATGCTGAGGTCTTCTTCTGGGAAAGAAGTCCCAAATCCTTTTCTCTTCTTGACCATCTTTTTCCTTGCACTCAAGAGCTTTTCTCCTCCCTTGGCCTTCACCCTCAATCCCTTTCCGGAAAGTGACGGCAGCCCTCTCAGCCTTTGCCTTGCTCCTGCTAGTCGTCTTCACCTCAGCTAGAGAGTCCGGAAGGATCGCTGCAGGTCCCTTCCAACTCAGCCCTTCTCTTCTCTTCACCTCTAGTCTATTCCCTGCACTCACGATGAGGCGAATAACAAGGAGACCACTATTTGCCTGAAATGCCAGGGGGTTTACAGCTCCAGAAACACTTTCGAGGACACAAATCAAAAAGGTACAAGTAGAAAGAGGATTTGATTTCATTTGATTTGACTTGATTTTACTTCATTTTATTTTCTGTCTTGTTAGGTTGGTTTATGTTAGTTTAGTTTCGTTTCTTTCCTGTGATATTATTGGTTTGATTTGATTCTATTTTCTTTGGGGTTATTTCTTATGATTTTATTTTATGTTGGTTTATCTTATTTTATTTGACCTTGCTTTACGCGTTTTTATTTCGGTTTGTTCTTTTATTATTTTGTTTCATTTTATTTGGTCTTATTTTGGTTTAGGCTCTTTTAGGCTATTTTGCTGAATCTCTTTCAGAGCCGAGGCTCACAAGCATGAACACAATGCGCATGTGCAGCCAGGAGCAGGCTGATGTGTTCTTTAGTTTAGTTTGAAAAAGCATGCCTTGCAGTCTGGCAAAGGAAAGCTGCAGAAAGGAGCAGCAGGAAGACAGGCCAAGCAGTCCCTCGTTTCTCAACAGTGCAGAAGAACTTGAAGAAGGAGGATGGGTACCGACCACACACCGAAAAGCAGAAGAAGAGGAGGGGTGTGGTGCCCTGGGGTATTTTCACAAGTAGGACATGTGTCGATGACAAGCACCCCTTTTGCCTTCCAAAACTTGCTCCGCTGTGCTGCTTGGCCAGGGAGGCATGAAAAGCGCTCTCCTGCCTGCCCTGCGCTTGCATCGCATGCAGGGAGAGCTGAAAAGCTGCAGCTCCGCATGGTGCAGCAAGCCTGCAGCCCTTCCCAGCACAGGCTGTTTTGCACAAGCAAGGACACCTCGGGAAACGGAGCCAAGGCAAGAGCAGAGCTCGCTCCTGCTCCAAACCTGCAATGGGCAAAAGAGCCAGGGAGCGCCAGGGCACGAGGGGCGCCTCGCAGGTGCAAGAGCAGCGGGCAAGAACTGAGCCCAAAGGGCCCAGAGGAGCCCTGACAAGGGGCTGCGCTCAATGCTACGCAGGAGAAGAAGCAACCCCGGGGGGCCACCCTGGGCGTCCGCCCCGGGAGTCTAGAAAGCGTCCTCCCCCCGCATGCGGGGCACGAGGGCCACCTTCGTGGAGCAGGAGCAGCAGGCACCTAGCCAAAACGGCCCAAAGGAGCCCTGGCACGGGGCCGTGCTCAGTGCTGCAGAGGAAGGCAAAAAACCCCCGGGGACACTTGCTAGCCCACCGTGGGGGGAAAAAAGCCTTCCTCCCCGCAGCTGCAGGCCACGAGAGGCCACCTTCGTGGTGCATGAGCAGCAGGCAGTAACCCAGCCAAAATGGCCCAGAGGAGCCCTGACAAGTGCTCATGCTCAATGCTGCAGAGGAAGGCAAAAAACTCCCGGGCACCACAGCCACTCTGCCCCGGGGCAAAATTCCTTCCTGACCCCAGCGTCGCCGGCCATGGGCTATTCCCTCAGCACGTGAGCAAGACCTGCCTCCTCGGCCCGCAGGCTGCTCACGCCTCCCAGGAGATGCCCAACCCCGATTCTCCCTCCACCTGCTGCCACCTCAGGGCCTTCCCAGAGGGGCAAAACGCCCCCGGCCTGATCCATCTGGGGGACAACGATCCTTCCGGCGCCTGGCAAGGCACCAGCGGCTGCTCCAAAGCACCGGCACCCCCGCCAACATCTCTGCATCCCATTCCTCACGGCTGCTGACACTGGCTCCGCAGGGGATGAGGATGGCGAGCTCTGCAGTGCTCCTCAGGAAGCCATTCCCTTGCTCTTGCCACTGCTAGCCAGCTGAAAAGGCCAGCCAGCCTCACCAACCTCCAGCTGTTGGGGGTTCTTCTCGTCTCCAGCAGCCTCGTCGAGCCCCCTCCGGCCTTCCTCCCTCAGCCCTCGCCAAGTAATTCCACCGCCTCCTCAAGGACTTCCTCTCGCACGTCTTGGCGCTGCCCCCAGGCCAGCTATGGCAGCGCGACGCGGGAGCGTGCTCCCTTTTATGCTGCCCCGGGGCATGGTGACTGCTGCGTTGCCGGGTGCTGGCACTGTGACACGGGGGTGACGGGGCCCCCCCTGCGCAGCCCCGCCCGCCGGCCCTCCGCCCAGCATCCTTCCCAGGAAGGCCTTTGGGCTGCTGGCCCCGAGGCAGCCCCTGGGCCCAGGAGCCTCAGGGGGCTGTCCCTGCCCTTGCTGGCCATGCCCTGGGCACAGCTGCTGGGCGTCCCGCTAAATACATCTGGACATTCAGACTACGTCGTCAAGGCTGTTTGTCCCATCTGCATTCCTTTGGTTGTGGGGATGCCAGAGGTGAAAGCAAGGCTTTTGCTTCCCTCGGCGTGAACTGGGCAGAGACGGAGAGCACGTGCAGGATGGCCTCGCCGTTCCTGACCCATGCACCAAGGCACATTTGCTACTCCCCTGCTTATGCTGAGGTCTTCTTCTGGGAAAGAAGTCCCAAATCCTTTTCTCTTCTTGACCATCTTTTTCCTTGCACTCAAGAGCTTTTCTCCTCCCTTGGCCTTCACCCTCAATCCCTTTCCGGAAAGTGACGGCAGCCCTCTCAGCCTTTGCCTTGCTCCTGCTAGTCGTCTTCACCTCAGCTAGAGAGTCCGGAAGGATCGCTGCAGGTCCCTTCCAACTCAGCCCTTCTCTTCTCTTCACCTCTAGTCTATTCCCTGCACTCACGATGAGGCGAATAACAAGGAGACCACTATTTGCCTGAAATGCCAGGGGGTTTACAGCTCCAGAAACACTTTCGAGGACACAAATCAAAAAGGTACAAGTAGAAAGAGGATTTGATTTCATTTGATTTGACTTGATTTTACTTCATTTTATTTTCTGTCTTGTTAGGTTGGTTTATGTTAGTTTAGTTTCGTTTCTTTCCTGTGATGTTATTGGTTTGATTTGATTCTATTTTCTTTGGGGTTATTTCTTATGATTTTATTTTATGTTGGTTTATCTTATTTTATTTGACCTTGCTTTACGCGTTTTTATTTCGGTTTGTTCTTTTATTATTTTGTTTCATTTTATTTGGTCTTATTTTGGTTTAGGCTCTTTTAGGCTATTTTGCTGAATCTCTTTCAGAGCCGAGGCTCACAAGCATGAACACAATGCGCATGTGCAGCCAGGAGCAGGCTGATGTGTTCTTTAGTTTAGTTTGAAAAAGCATGCCTTGCAGTCTGGCAAAGGAAAGCTGCAGAAAGGAGCAGCAGGAAGACAGGCCAAGCAGTCCCTCGTTTCTCAACAGTGCAGAAGAACTTGAAGAAGGAGGATGGCTACCGACCACACACCGAAAAGCAGAAGAAGAGGAGGGGTGTGGTGCCCTGGGGTATTTTCACAAGTAGGACACGTGTCGATGACAAGCACCCCTTTTGCCTTCCAAAACTTGCTCCGCTGTGCTGCTTGGCCAGGGAGGCATGAAAAGCGCTCTCCTGCCTGCCCTGCGCTTGCATCGCATGCAGGGAGAGCTGAAAAGCTGCAGCTCCGCATGGTGCAGCAAGCCTGCAGCCCTTCCAAGCACAGGCTGTTTTGCACAAGCAAGGACACCTCGGGAAACGGAGCCAAGGCAAGAGCAGAGCTCGCTCCTGCTCCAAACCTGCAATGGGCAAAAGAGCCAGGGAGCGCCAGGGCACGAGGGGCGCCTCGCAGGTGCAAGAGCAGCGGGCAAGAACTGAGCCCAAAGGGCCCAGAGGAGCCCTGACAAGGGGCTGCGCTCAATGCTACGCAGGAGAAGAAGCAACCCCCGGGGGCCACCCTGGGCGTCCGCCCCGGGAGTCTAGAAAGCGTCCTCCCCCCGCATGCGGGGCACGAGGGCCACCTTCGTGGAGCAGGAGCAGCAGGCACCTAGCCAAAACGGCCCAAAGGAGCCCTGGCACGGGGCCGTGCTCAGTGCTGCAGAGGAAGACAAAAAACCCCCGGGGACACTTGCTAGCCCACCGTGGGGGGAAAAAAAGCCTTCCTCCCCGCAGCTGCAGGCCACGAGAGGCCACCTTCGTGGTGCATGAGCAGCAGGCAGTAACCCAGCCAAAATGGCCCAGAGGAGCCCTGACAAGTGCTCATGCTCAATGCTGCAGAGGAAGGCAAAAAACCCCCGGGCACCACAGCCACTCTGCCCCGGGGCAAAATTCCTTCCTGACCCCAGCGTCGCCGGCCATGGGCTATTCCCTCAGCACGTGAGCAAGACCTGCCTCCTCGGCCCGCAGGCTGCTCACGCCTCCCAGGAGATGCCCAACCCCGATTCTCCCTCCACCTGCTGCCACCTCAGGGCCTTCCCAGAGGGGCAAAACGCCCCCGGCCTCATCCATCTGGGGGGCAACGATCCTTCCGGCGCCTGGCAAGGCACCAGTGGCTGCTCCAAAGCACCGGCACCCCCGCCAACATCTCTGCATCCCATTCCTCACGGCTGCTGACACTGGCTCCGCAGGGGATGAGGATGGCGAGCTCTGCAGTGCTCCTCAGGAAGCCATTCCCTTGCTCTTGCCACTGCTAGCCAGCTGAAAAGGCCAGCCTGCCTCACCAACCTCCAGCTGTTGGGGGTTCTTCTCGTCTCCAGCAGCCTCGTCGAGCCCCCTCCGGCCTTCCTCCCTCAGCCCTCGCCAAGTAATTCCACCGCCTCCTCAAGGACTTCCTCTCGCACGTCTTGGCGCTGCCCCCAGGCCAGCTATGGCAGCGCGACGCGGGAGCGTGCTCCCTTTTATGCTGCCCCGGGGCATGGTGACTGCTGCGTTGCCGGGTGCTGGCACTGTGACACGGGGGTGACGGGGCCCCCCCTGCGCAGCCCCGCCCGCCGGCCCTCCGCCCAGCATCCTTCCCAGGAAGGCCTTTGGGCTGCTGGCCCCGAGGCAGCCCCTGGGCCCAGGAGCCTCAGGGGGCTGTCCCTGCCCTTGCTGGCCATGCCCTGGGCACAGCTGCTGGGCGTCCCGCTAAATACATCTGGACATTCAGACTACGTCGTGAAGGCTGTTTGTCCCATCTGCATTCCTTTGGTTGCGGGGATGCCAGAGGTGAAAGCAAGGTTTTTGCTTCCCTCGGCGTGAACTGGGCAGAGACGGAGAGCACGTGCAGGATGGCCTCGCCGTTCCTGACCCATGCACCAAGGCACATTTGCTACTCCCCTGCTTATGCTGAGGTCTTCTTCTGGGAAAGAAGTCCCAAATCCTTTTCTCTTCTTGACCATCTTTTTCCTTGCACTCAAGAGCTTTTCTCCTCCCTTGGCCTTCACCCTCAATCCCTTTCCGGAAAGTGACGGCAGCCCTCTCAGCCTTTGCCTTGCTCCTGCTAGTCGTCTTCACCTCAGCTAGAGAGTCCGGAAGGATCGCTGCAGGTCCCTTCCAACTCAGCCCTTCTCTTCTCTTCACCTCTAGTCTATTCCCTGCACTCACGATGAGGCGAATAACAAGGAGACCACTATTTGCCTGAAATGCCAGGGGGTTTACAGCTCCAGAAACACTTTCGAGGACACAAATCAAAAAGGATACAAGTAGAAAGAGGATTTGATTTCAGTTGATTTGACTTGATTTTACTTCATTTTATTTTCTGTCTTGTTAGGTTGGTTTATGTTAGTTTAGTTTCGTTTCTTTCCTGTGATGTTATTGGATTTGATTTGATTCTATTTTCTTTGGGGTTATTTCTTATGATTTTATTTTATGTTGGTTTATCTTATTTTATTTGACCTTGCTTTACGCGTTTTTATTTTGGTTTGTTCTTTTATTATTTTGTTTCATTTTATTTGATCTTATTTTGGTTTAGGCTCTTTTAGGCTATTTTGCTGAATCTCTTTCAGAGCCGAGGCTCACAAGCATGAACACAATGCGCATGTGCAGCCAGGAGCAGGCTGATGTGTTCTTTAGTTTAGTTTGAAAAAGCATGCCTTGCAGTCTGGCAAAGGAAAGCTGCAGAAAGGAGCAGCAGGAAGACAGGCCGAGCAGTCCCTCGTTTCTCAACAGTGCAGAAGAACTTGAAGAAGGAGGATGGCTACCGACCACACACCGAAAAGCAGAAGAAGAGGAGGGGTGTGGTGCCCTGGGGTATTTTCACAAGTAGGACACGTGTCGATGACAAGCACCCCTTTTGCCTTCCAAAACTTGCTCCGCTGTGCTGCTTGGCCAGGGAGGCATGAAAAGCGCTCTCCTGCCTGCCCTGCGCTTGCATCGCATGCAGGGGGAGCTGAAAAGCAGCAGCTCTGCATGGTGCAGCAAGCCTGCAGCCCTTCCAAGCACAGGCTGTTTTGCACAAGCAAGGACACCTCGGGAAATGCAGCCAAGGCAAGAGCAGAGCTCGCTCCTGCTCCAAACCTGCAATGGGCAAAAGAGCCAGGGAGCGCCAGGGCACGAGGGGCGCCTCGCAGGTGCAAGAGCAGCGGGCAAGAACTGAGCCCAAAGGGCCCAGAGGAGCCCTGACAAGGGGCTGCGCTCAATGCTACGCAGGAGAAGAAGCAACCCCGGGGGGCCACCCTGGGCGTCCGCCCCGGGAGTCTAGAAAGCGTCCTCCCCCCGCATGCGGGGCACGAGGGCCAGCTTCGTGGAGCAGGAGCAGCAGGCACCTAGCCAAAACGGCCCAAAGGAGCCCTGGCACGGGGCCGTGCTCAGTGCTGCAGAGGAAGGCAAAAAACCCCCGGGGACACTTGCTAGCCCACCGTGGGGGGAAAAAAAGCCTTCCTCCCCGCAGCTGCAGGGCACGAGAGGCCACCTTCGTGGTGCATGAGCAGCAGGCAGTAACCCAGCCAAAATGGCCCAGAGGAGCCCTGACAAGTGCTCATGCTCAATGCTGCAGAGGAAGGCAAAAAACCCCCGGGCACCACAGCCACTCTGCCCCGGGGCAAAATTCCTTCCTGACCCCAGCGTCGCCGGCCATGGGCTATTCCCTCAGCACGTGAGCAAGACCTGCCTCCTCGGCCCGCAGGCTGCTCACGCCTCCCAGGAGATGCCCAACCCCGATTCTCCCTCCACCTGCTGCCACCTCAGGGCCTTCCCAGAGGGGCAAAACGCCCCCGGTCTGATCCATCTGGGGGACAACGATCCTTCCGGCGCCTGGCAAGGCACCAGCGGCTGCTCCAAAGCACCGGCACCCCCGCCAACATCTCTGCATCCCATTCCTCACGGCTGCTGACACTGGCTCCGCAGGGGATGAGGATGGCGAGCTCTGCAGTGCTCCTCAGGAAGCCATTCCCTTGCTCTTGCCACTGCTAGCCAGCTGAAAAGGCCAGCCAGCCTCACCAACCTCCAGCTCTTGGTGGTTCTTCTCGTCTCCAGCAGCCTCGTCGAGCCCCCTCCGGCCTTCCTCCCTCAGCCCTCGCCAAGTAATTCCACCGCCTCCTCAAGGACTTCCTCTCGCACGTCTTGGCGCTGCCCCCAGGCCAGCTATGGCAGCGCGACGCGGGAGCGTGCTCCCTTTTATGCTGCCCCGGGGCATGGTGACTGCTGCGTTGCCGGGTGCTGGCACTGTGACACGGGGGTGACGGGGCCCCCCCTGCGCAGCCCCGCCCGCCGGCCCTCCGCCCAGCATCCTTCCCAGGAAGGCCTTTGGGCTGCTGGCCCCGAGGCAGCCCCTGGGCCCAGGAGCCTCAGGGGGCTGTCCCTGCCCTTGCTGGCCATGCCCTGGGCACAGCTGCTGGGCGTCCCACTAAATACATCTGGACATTCAGACTACGTCGTCAAGGCTGTTTGTCCCATCTGCATTCCTTTGGTTGCGGGGATGCCAGAGGTGAAAGCAAGGCTTTTGCTTCCCTCGGCGTGAACTGGGCAGAGACGGAGAGCACGTGCAGGATGGCCTCGCCGTTCCTGACCCATGCACCAAGGCACATTTGCTACTCCCCTGCTTATGCTGAGGTCTTCTTCTGGGAAAGAAGTCCCAAATCCTTTTCTCTTCTTGACCATCTTTTTCCTTGCACTCAAGAGCTTTTCTCCTCCCTTGGCCTTCACCCTCAATCCCTTTCCGGAAAGTGACGGCAGCCCTCTCAGCCTTTGCCTTGCTCCTGCTAGTCGTCTTCACCTCAGCTAGAGAGTCCGGAAGGATCGCTGCAGGTCCCTTCCAACTCAGCCCTTCTCTTCACCTCTAGTCTATTCCCTGCACTCACGATGAGGCGAATAACAAGGAGACCACTATTTGCCTGAAATGCCAGGGGGTTTACAGCTCCAGAAACACTTTCGAGGACACAAATCAAAAAGGATACAAGTAGAAAGAGGATTTGATTTCAGTTGATTTGACTTGATTTTACTTCATTTTATTTTCTGTCTTGTTAGGTTGGTTTATGTTAGTTTAGTTTCGTTTCTTTCCTGTGATGTTATTGGATTTGATTTGATTCTATTTTCTTTGGGGTTATTTCTTATGATTTTATTTTATGTTGGTTTATCTTATTTTATTTGACCTTGCTTTACGCGTTTTTATTTTGGTTTGTTCTTTTATTATTTTGTTTCATTTTATTTGATCTTATTTTGGTTTAGGCTCTTTTAGGCTATTTTGCTGAATCTCTTTCAGAGCCGAGGCTCACAAGCATGAACACAATGCGCATGTGCAGCCAGGAGCAGGCTGATGTGTTCTTTAGTTTAGTTTGAAAAAGCATGCCTTGCAGTCTGGCAAAGGAAAGCTGCAGAAAGGAGCAGCAGGAAGACAGGCCGAGCAGTCCCTCGTTTCTCAACAGTGCAGAAGAACTTGAAGAAGGAGGATGGCTACCGACCACACACCGAAAAGCAGAAGAAGAGGAGGGGTGTGCTGCCCTGGGCTATTTTCACAAGTAGGACACGTGTCGATGACAAGCACCCCTTTTGCCTTCCAAAACTTGCTCCGCTGTGCTGCTTGGCCAGGGAGGCATGAAAAGCGCTCTCCTGCCTGCCCTGCGCTTGCATCGCATGCAGGGGGAGCTGAAAAGCAGCAGCTCTGCATGGTGCAGCAAGCCTGCAGCCCTTCCAAGCACAGGCTGTTTTGCACAAGCAAGGACACCTCGGGAAACGCAGCCAAGGCAAGAGCAGAGCTCGCTCCTGCTCCAAACCTGCAATGGGCAAAAGAGCCAGGGAGCGCCAGGGCACGAGGGGCGCCTCGCAGGTGCAAGAGCAGCGGGCAAGAACTGAGCCCAAAGGGCCCAGAGGAGCCCTGACAAGGGGCTGCGCTCAATGCTACGCAGGAGAAGAAGCAACCCCCGGGGGCCACCCTGGGCGTCCGCCCCGGGAGTCTAGAAAGCGTCCTCCCCCCGCATGCGGGGCACGAGGGCCACCTTCGTGGAGCAGGAGCAGCAGGCACCTAGCCAAAACGGCCCAAAGGAGCCCTGGCACGGGGCCGTGCTCAGTGCTGCAGAGGAAGGCAAAAAACCCCCGGGGACACTTGCTAGCCCACCGTGGGGGGAAAAAAAGCCTTCCTCCCCGCAGCTGCAGGGCACGAGAGGCCACCTTCGTGGTGCATGAGCAGCAGGCAGTAACCCAGCCAAAATGGCCCAGAGGAGCCCTGACAAGTGCTCATGCTCAATGCTGCAGAGGAAGGCAAAAAACCCCCGGGCACCACAGCCACTCTGCCCCGGGGCAAAATTCCTTCCTGACCCCAGCGTCGCCGGCCATGGGCTATTCCCTCAGCACGTGAGCAAGACCTGCCTCCTCGGCCCGCAGGCTGCTCACGCCTCCCAGGAGATGCCCAACCCCGATTCTCCCTCCACCTGCTGCCACCTCAGGGCCTTCCCAGAGGGGCAAAACGCCCCCGGTCTGATCCATCTGGGGGACAACGATCCTTCCGGCGCCTGGCAAGGCACCAGCGGCTGCTCCAAAGCACCGGCACCCCCGCCAACATCTCTGCATCCCATTCCTCACGGCTGCTGACACTGGCTCCGCAGGGGATGAGGATGGCGAGCTCTGCAGTGCTCCTCAGGAAGCCATTCCCTTGCTCTTGCCACTGCTAGCCAGCTGAAAAGGCCAGCCAGCCTCACCAACCTCCAGCTGTTGGGGGTTCTTCTCGTCTCCAGCAGCCTCGTCGAGCCCCCTCCGGCCTTCCTCCCTCAGCCCTCGCCAAGTAATTCCACCGCCTCCTCAAGGACTTCCTCTCGCACGTCTTGGCGCTGCCCCCAGGCCAGCTATGGCAGCGCGACGCGGGAGCGTGCTCCCTTTTATGCTGCCCCGGGGCATGGTGACTGCTGCGTTGCCGGGTGCTGGCACTGTGACACGGGGGTGACGGGGCCCCCCCTGCGCAGCCCCGCCCGCCGGCCCTCCGCCCAGCATCCTTCCCAGGAAGGCCTTTGGGCTGCTGGCCCCGAGGCAGCCCCTGGGCCCAGGAGCCTCAGGGGGCTGTCCCTGCCCTTGCTGGCCATGCCCTGGGCACAGCTGCTGGGCGTCCCACTAAATACATCTGGACATTCAGACTACGTCGTCAAGGCTGTTTGTCCCATCTGCATTCCTTTGGTTGCGGGGATGCCAGAGGTGAAAGCAAGGCTTTTGCTTCCCTCGGCGTGAACTGGGCAGAGACGGAGAGCACGTGCAGGATGGCCTCGCCGTTCCTGACCCATGCACCAAGGCACATTTGCTACTCCCCTGCTTATGCTGAGGTCTTCTTCTGGGAAAGAAGTCCCAAATCCTTTTCTCTTCTTGACCATCTTTTTCCTTGCACTCAAGAGCTTTTCTCCTCCCTTGGCCTTCACCCTCCATCCCTTTCCGGAAAGTGACGGCAGCCCTCTCAGCCTTTGCCTTGCTCCTGCTAGTCGTCTTCACCTCAGCTAGAGAGTCCGGAAGGATCGCTGCAGGTCCCTTCCAACTCAGCCCTTCTCTTCTCTTCACCTCTAGTCTATTCCCTGCACTCACGATGAGGCGAATAACAAGGAGACCACTGTTTGCCTGAAATGCCAGGGGGTTTACAGCTCCAGAAACACTTTCGAGGACACAAATCAAAAAGGATACAAGTAGAAAGAGGATTTGATTTCAGTTGATTTGACTTGATTTTACTTCATTTTATTTTCTGTCTTGTTAGGTTGGTTTATGTTAGTTTAGTTTCGTTTCTTTCCTGTGATGTTATTGGATTTGATTTGATTCTATTTTCTTTGGGGTTATTTCTTATGATTTTATTTTATGTTGGTTTATCTTATTTTATTTGACCTTGCTTTACGCGTTTTTATTTTGGTTTGTTCTTTTATTATTTTGTTTCATTTTATTTGATCTTATTTTGGTTTAGGCTCTTTTAGGCTATTTTGCTGAATCTCTTTCAGAGCCGAGGCTCACAAGCATGAACACAATGCGCATGTGCAGCCAGGAGCAGGCTGATGTGTTCTTTAGTTTAGTTTGAAAAAGCATCCCTTGCAGTCTGGCAAAGGAAAGCTGCAGAAAGGAGCAGCAGGAAGACAGGCCGAGCAGTCCCTCGTTTCTCAACAGTGCAGAAGAACTTGAAGAAGGAGGATGGCTACCGACCACACACCGAAAAGCAGAAGAAGAGGAGGGGTGTGCTGCCCTGGGCTATTTTCACAAGTAGGACACGTGTCGATGACAAGCACCCCTTTTGCCTTCCAAAACTTGCTCCGCTGTGCTGCTTGGCCAGGGAGGCATGAAAAGCGCTCTCCTGCCTGCCCTGCGCTTGCATCGCATGCAGGGGGAGCTGAAAAGCAGCAGCTCTGCATGGTGCAGCAAGCCTGCAGCCCTTCCAAGCACAGGCTGTTTTGCACAAGCAAGGACACCTCGGGAAACGCAGCCAAGGCAAGAGCAGAGCTCGCTCCTGCTCCAAACCTGCAATGGGCAAAAGAGCCAGGGAGCGCCAGGGCACGAGGGGCGCCTCGCAGGTGCAAGAGCAGCGGGCAAGAACTGAGCCCAAAGGGCCCAGAGGAGCCCTGACAAGGGGCTGCGCTCAATGCTACGCAGGAGAAGAAGCAACCCCGGGGGGCCACCCTGGGCGTCCGCCCCGGGAGTCTAGAAAGCGTCCTCCCCCCGCATGCGGGGCACGAGGGCCAGCTTCGTGGAGCAGGAGCAGCAGGCACCTAGCCAAAATGGCCCAAAGGAGCCCTGGCACGGGGCCGTGCTCAGTGCTGCAGAGGAAGGCAAAAAACCCCCGGGGACACTTGCTAGCCCACCGTGGGGGGAAAAAAAGCCTTCCTCCCCGCAGCTGCAGGGCACGAGAGGCCACCTTCGTGGTGCATGAGCAGCAGGCAGTAACCCAGCCAAAATGGCCCAGAGGAGCCCTGACAAGTGCTCATGCTCAATGCTGCAGAGGAAGGCAAAAAACTCCCGGGCACCACAGCCAATCTGCCCCGGGGCAAAATTCCTTCCTGACCCCAGCGTCGCCGGCCATGGGCTATTCCCTCAGCACGTGAGCAAGACCTGCCTCCTCGGCCCGCAGGCTGCTCACGCCTCCCAGGAGATGCCCAACCCCGATTCTCCCTCCACCTGCTGCCACCTCAGGGCCTTCCCAGAGGGGCAAAACGCCCCCGGCCTGATCCATCTGGGGGACAACGATCCTTCCGGCACCTGGCAAGGCACCAGTGGCTGCTCCAAAGCACCGGCACCCCTGCCAACATCTCTGCATCCCATTCCTCACGGCTGCTGACACTGGCTCCGCAGGGGATGAGGATGGCGAGCTCTGCAGTGCTCCTCAGGAAGCCATTCCCTTGCTCTTGCCACTGCTAGCCAGCTGAAAAGGCCAGCCTGCCTCACCAACCTCCAGCTGTTGGGGGTTCTTCTCGTCTCCAGCAGCCTCGTCGAGCCCCCTCCGGCCTTCCTCCCTCAGCCCTCGCCAAGTAATTCCACCGCCTCCTCAAGGACTTCCTCTCGCACGTCTTGGCGCTGCCCCCAGGCCAGCTATGGCAGCGCGACGCGGGAGCGTGCTCCCTTTTATGCTGCCCCGGGGCATGGTGACTGCTGCGTTGCCGGGTGCTGGCACTGTGACACGGGGGTGACGGGGCCCCCCCTGCGCAGCCCCGCCCGCCGGCCCTCCGCCCAGCATCCTTCCCAGGAAGGCCTTTGGGCTGCTGGCCCCGAGGCAGCCCCTGGGCCCAGGAGCCTCAGGGGGCTGTCCCTGCCCTTGCTGGCCATGCCCTGGGCACAGCTGCTGGGCGTCCCACTAAATACATCTGGACATTCAGACTACGTCGTCAAGGCTGTTTGTCCCATCTGCATTCCTTTGGTTGCGGGGATGCCAGAGGTGAAAGCAAGGCTTTTGCTTCCCTCGGCGTGAACTGGGCAGAGACGGAGAGCACGTGCAGGATGGCCTCGCCGTTCCTGACCCATGCACCAAGGCACATTTGCTACTCCCCTGCTTATGCTGAGGTCTTCTTCTGGGAAAGAAGTCCCAAATCCTTTTCTCTTCTTGACCATCTTTTTCCTTGCACTCAAGAGCTTTTCTCCTCCCTTGGCCTTCACCCTCAATCCCTTTCCGGAAAGTGATGGCAGCCCTCTCAGCCTTTGCCTTGCTCCTGCTAGTCGTCTTCACCTCAGCTAGAGAGTCCGGAAGGATCGCTGCAGGTCCCTTCCAACTCAGCCCTTCTCTTCTCTTCACCTCTAGTCTATTCCCTGCACTCACGATGAGGCGAATAACAAGGAGACCACTGTTTGCCTGAAATGCCAGGGGGTTTACAGCTCCAGAAACACTTTCGAGGACACAAATCAAAAAGGATACAAGTAGAAAGAGGATTTGATTTCAGTTGATTTGACTTGATTTTACTTCATTTTATTTTCTGTCTTGTTAGGTTGGTTTATGTTAGTTTAGTTTCGTTTCTTTCCTGTGATGTTATTGGATTTGATTTGATTCTATTTTCTTTGGGGTTATTTCTTATGATTTTATTTTATGTTGGTTTATCTTATTTTATTTGACCTTGCTTTACGCGTTTTTATTTTGGTTTGTTCTTTTATTATTTTGTTTCATTTTATTTGGTCTTATTTTGGTTTAGGCTCTTTTAGGCTATTTTGCTGAATCTCTTTCAGAGCCGAGGCTCACAAGCATGAACACAATGCGCATGTGCAGCCAGGAGCAGGCTGATGTGTTCTTTAGTTTAGTTTGAAAAAGCATGCCTTGCAGTCTGGCAAAGGAAAGCTGCAGAAAGGAGCAGCAGGAAGACAGGCCGAGCAGTCCCTCGTTTCTCAACAGTGCAGAAGAACTTGAAGAAGGAGGATGGCTACCGACCACACACCGAAAAGCAGAAGAAGAGGAGGGGTGTGCTGCCCTGGGCTATTTTCACAAGTAGGACACGTGTCGATGACAAGCACCCCTTTTGCCTTCCAAAACTTGCTCCGCTGTGCTGCTTGGCCAGGGAGGCATGAAAAGCGCTCTCCTGCCTGCCCTGCGCTTGCATCGCATGCAGGGAGAGCTGAAAAGCTGCAGCTCCGCATGGTGCAGCAAGCCTGCAGCCCTTCCAAGCACAGGCTGTTTTGCACAAGCAAGGACACCTCGGGAAACGGAGCCAAGGCAAGAGCAGAGCTCGCTCCTGCTCCAAACCTGCAATGGGCAAAAGAGCCAGGGAGCGCCAGGGCACGAGGGGCGCCTCGCAGGTGCAAGAGCAGCGGGCAAGAACTGAGCCCAAAGGGCCCAGAGGAGCCCTGACAAGGGGCTGCGCCCAATGCTACGCAGGAGAAGAAGCAACCCCCGGGGGCCACCCTGGGCGTCCGCCCCGGGAGTCTAGAAAGCGTCCTCCCCCCGCATGCGGGGCACGAGGGCCAGCTTCGTGGAGCAGGAGCAGCAGGCACCTAGCCAAAACGGCCCAAAGGAGCCCTGGCACGGGGCCGTGCTCAGTGCTGCAGAGGAAGGCAAAAAACCCCCGGGGACACTTGCTAGCCCACCGTGGGGGGAAAAAAAGCCTTCCTCCCCGCAGCTGCAGGGCACGAGAGGCCACCTTCGTGGTGCATGAGCAGCAGGCAGTAACCCAGCCAAAATGGCCCAGAGGAGCCCTGACAAGTGCTCATGCTCAATGCTGCAGAGGAAGGCAAAAAACCCCCGGGCACCACAGCCACTCTGCCCCGGGGCAAAATTCCTTCCTGACCCCAGCGTCGCCGGCCATGGGCTATTCCCTCAGCACGTGAGCAAGACCTGCCTCCTCGGCCCGCAGGCTGCTCACGCCTCCCAGGAGATGCCCAACCCCGATTCTCCCTCCACCTGCTGCCACCTCAGGGCCTTCCCAGAGGGGCAAAACGCCCCCGGCCTGATCCATCTGGGGGACAACGATCCTTCCGGCGCCTGGCAAGGCACCAGCGGCTGCTCCAAAGCACCGGCACCCCCGCCAACATCTCTGCATCCCATTCCTCACGGCTGCTGACACTGGCTCCGCAGGGGATGAGGATGGCGAGCTCTGCAGTGCTCCTCAGGAAGCCATTCCCTTGCTCTTGCCACTGCTAGCCAGCTGAAAAGGCCAGCCAGCCTCACCAACCTCCAGCTGTTGGGGGTTCTTCTCGTCTCCAGCAGCCTCGTCAAGCCCCCTCCGGCCTTCCTCCCTCAGCCCTCGCCAAGTAATTCCACCGCCTCCTCAAGGACTTCCTCTCGCACGTCTTGGCGCTGCCCCCAGGCCAGCTATGGCAGCACGACGCGGGAGCGTGCTCCCTTTTATGCTGCCCCGGGGCATGGTGACTGCTGCGTTGCCGGGTGCTGGCACTGTGACACGGGGGTGACGGGGCCCCCCCTGCGCAGCCCCGCCCGCCGGCCCTCCGCCCAGCATCCTTCCCAGGAAGGCCTTTGGGCTGCTGGCCCCGAGGCAGTCCCTGGGCCCAGGAGGCTCAGGGGGCTGTCCCTGCCCTTGCTGGCCATGCCCTGGGCACAGCTGCTGGGCGTCCCGCTAAATACATCTGGACATTCAGACTACGTCGTCAAGGCTGTTTGTCCCATCTGCATTCCTTTGGTTGCGGGGATGCCAGAGGTGAAAGCAAGGCTTTTGCTTCCCTCTGCGTGAACTGGGCAGAGACGGAGAGCACGTGCAGGATGGCCTCGCCGTTCCTGACCCATGCACCAAGGCACATTTGCTACTCCCCTGCTTATGCTGAGGTCTTCTTCTGGGAAAGAAGTCCCAAATCCTTTTCTCTTCTTGACCATCTTTTTCCTTGCACTCAAGAGCTTTTCTCCTCCCTTGGCCTTCACCCTCCATCCCTTTCCGGAAAGTGACGGCAGCCCTCTCAGCCTTTGCCTTGCTCCTGCTAGTCGTCTTCACCTCAGCTAGAGAGTCCGGAAGGATCGCTGCAGGTCCCTTCCAACTCAACCCTTCTCTTCTCTTCACCTCTAGTCTATTCCCTGCACTCACGATGAGGCGAATAACAGGGAGACCACTGTTTGCCTGAAATGCCAGGGGGTTTACAGCTCCAGAAACACTTTTGAGGACACAAATCAAAAAGGATACAAGTAGAAAGAGGATTTGATTTCACTTGATTTGACTTTATTTTACTGTATTTTATTTTCTGTCTTGCTATGTTGGTTTATGTTAGTTTAGTTTCGTTTCTTTCCTGTGATGTTATTGGATTTGATTTTATTCTCTTTGGGGTTATTTCTTATGATTTTATTTTATGTTGGTTTATCTTATTTTATTTGACCTTGCTTTACGCGTTTTTATTTTGGTTTGTTCTTTTATTATTTTGTTTCATTTTATTTGATCTTATTTTGGTTTAGGCTCTTTTAGGCTATTTTGCTGAATCTCTTTCAGAGCCGAGACTCACAAGCATGAACACAATGCGCATGTGCAGCCAGGAGCAGGCTGATGTGTTCTTTAGTTTAGTTTGAAAAAGCATCCCTTGCAGTCTGGCAAAGGAAAGCTGCAGAAAGGAGCAGCAGGAAGACAGGCCGAGCAGTCCCTCGTTTCTCAACAGTGCAGAAGAACTTGAAGAAGGAGGATGGGTACCGACCACACACCGAAAAGTAGAAGAAGAGGAGGGGTGTGCTGCCCTGGGCTATTTTCACAAGTAGGACACGTGTCGATGACAAGCACCCCTTTTGCCTTCCAAAACTTGCTCCGCTGTGCTGCTTGGCCAGGGAGGCATGAAAAGCGCTCTCCTGCCTGCCCTGCGCTTAGATCGCATGCAGGGAGAGCTGAAAAGCTGCAGCTCCGCATGGTGCAGCAAGCCTGCAGCCCTTCCAAGCACAGGCTGTTTTGCACAAGCAAGGACACCTCGGGAAACGGAGCCAAGGCAAGAGCAGAGCTCGCTCCTGCTCCAAACCTGCAATGGGCAAAAGAGCCAGGGAGCGCCAGGGCACGAGGGGCGCCTCGCAGGTGCAAGAGCAGCGGGCAAGAACTGAGCCCAAAGGGCCCAGAGGAGCCCTGACAAGGGGCTGCGCCCAATGCTACGCAGGAGAAGAAGCAACCCCGGGGGGCCACCCTGGGCGTCCGCCCCGGGAGTCTAGAAAGCGTCCTCCCCCCGCATGCGGGGCACGAGGGCCACCTTCGTGGAGCAGGAGCAGCAGGCACCTAGCCAAAACGGCCCAAAGGAGCCCTGGCACGGGGCCGTGCTCAGTGCTGCAGAGGAAGGCAAAAAACCCCCGGGGACACTTGCTAGCCCACCATGGGGGGAAAAAAAGCCTTCCTCCCCGCAGCTGCAGGGCACGAGAGGCCACCTTCGTGGTGCATGAGCAGCAGGCAGTAACCCAGCCAAAATGGCCCAGAGGAGCCCTGACAAGTGCTCATGCTCAATGCTGCAGAGGAAGGCAAAAAACCCCCGGGCACCACAGCCACTCTGCCCCGGGGCAAAATTCCTTCCTGACCCCAGCGTCGCCGGCCATGGGCTATTCCCTCAGCACGTGAGCAAGACCTGCCTCCTCGGCCTGCAGGCTGCTCACGCCTCCCAGGAGATGCCCAACCCCGATTCTCCCTCCACCTGCTGCCACCTCAGGGCCTTCCCAGAGGGGCAAAACGCCCCCGGCCTGATCCATCTGGGGGACAACGATCCTTCCGGCACCTGGCAAGGCACCAGTGGCTGCTCCAAAGCACCGGCACCCCCGCCAACATCTCTGCATCCCATTCCTCACGGCTGCTGACACTGGCTCCGCAGGGGATGAGGATGGCGAGCTCTGCAGTGCTCCTCAGGAAGCCATTCCCTTGCTCTTGCCACTGCTAGCCAGCTGAAAAGGCCAGCCAGCCTCACCAACCTCCAGCTGTTGGGGGTTCTTCTCGTCTCCAGCAGCCTCGTCGAGCCCCCTCCGGCCTTCCTCCCTCAGCCCTCGCCAAGTAATTCCACCGCCTCCTCAAGGACTTCCTCTCGCACGTCTTGGCGCTGCCCCCAGGCCAGCTATGGCAGCGCGACGCGGGAGCGTGCTCCCTTTTATGCTGCCCCGGGGCATGGTGACTGCTGCGTTGCCGGGTGCTGGCACTGTGACACGGGGGTGACGGGGCCCCCCCTGCGCAGCCCCGCCCGCCGGCCCTCCGCCCAGCATCCTTCCCAGGAAGGCCTTTGGGCTGCTGGCCCCGAGGCAGCCCCTGGGCCCAGGAGCCTCAGGGGGCTGTCCCTGCCCTTGCTGGCCATGCCCTGGGCACAGCTGCTGGGCGTCCCGCTAAATACATCTGGACATTCAGACTACGTCGTCAAGGCTGTTTGTCCCATCTGCATTCCTTTGGTTGCGGGGATGCCAGAGGTGAAAGCAAGGCTTTTGCTTCCCTCGGCGTGAACTGGGCAGAGACGGAGAGCACGTGCAGGATGGCCTCGCCGTTCCTGACCCATGCACCAAGGCACATTTGCTACTCCCCTGCTTATGCTGAGGTCTTCTTCTGGGAAAGAAGTCCCAAATCCTTTTCTCTTCTTGACCATCTTTTTCCTTGCACTCAAGAGCTCTTCTCCTCCCTTGGCCTTCACCCTCCATACCTTTCCTGAAAGTGACGGCAGCCCTCTCAGCCTTTGCCTTGCTCCTGCTAGTCGTCTTCACCTCAGCTAGAGAGTCCGGAAGGATCGCTGCAGGTCCCTTCCAACTCAGCCCTTCTCTTCTCTTCACCTCTAGTCTATTCCCTGCACTCACGATGAGGCGAATAACAAGGAGACCACTGTTTGCCTGAAATGCCAGGGGGTTTACAGCTCCAGAAACACTTTCGAGGACACAAATCAAAAAGGATACAAGTAGAAAGAGGATTTGATTTCAGTTGATTTGACTTGATTTTACTTCATTTTATTTTCTGTCTTGTTAGGTTGGTTTATGTTAGTTTAGTTTCGTTTCTTTCCTGTGATGTTATTGGATTTGATTTGATTCTATTTTCTTTGGGGTTATTTCTTATGATTTTATTTTATGTTGGTTTATCTTATTTTATTTGACCTTGCTTTACGCGTTTTTATTTTGGTTTGTTCTTTTATTATTTTGTTTCATTTTATTTGATCTTATTTTGGTTTAGGCTCTTTTAGGCTATTTTGCTGAATCTCTTTCAGAGCCGAGGCTCACAAGCATGAACACAATGCGCATGTGCAGCCAGGAGCAGGCTGATGTGTTCTTTAGTTTAGTTTGAAAAAGCATGCCTTGCAGTCTGGCAAAGGAAAGCTGCAGAAAGGAGCAGCAGGAAGACAGGCCGAGCAGTCCCTCGTTTCTCAACAGTGCAGAAGAACTTGAAGAAGGAGGATGGCTACCGACCACACACCGAAAAGCAGAAGAAGAGGAGGGGTGTGCTGCCCTGGGCTATTTTCACAAGTAGGACACGTGTCGATGACAAGCACCCCTTTTGCCTTCCAAAACTTGCTCCGCTGTGCTGCTTGGCCAGGGAGGCATGAAAAGCGCTCTCCTGCCTGCCCTGCGCTTGCATCGCATGCAGGGGGAGCTGAAAAGCTGCAGCTCCGCATGGTGCAGCAAGCCTGCAGCCCTTCCAAGCACAGGCTGTTTTGCACAAGCAAGGACACCTCGGGAAACGCAGCCAAGGCAAGAGCAGAGCTCGCTCCTGCTCCAAACCTGCAATGGGCAAAAGAGCCAGGGAGCACCAGGGCACGAGGGGCGCCTCGCAGGTGCAAGAGCAGCGGGCAAGAACTGAGCCCAAAGGGCCCAGAGGAGCCCTGACAAGGGGCTGCGCTCAATGCTACGCAGGAGAAGCAGCAACCCCCGGGGGCCACCCTGGGCGTCCGCCCCGGGAGTCTAGAAAGCGTCCTCCCCCCGCATGCGGGGCACGAGGGCCAGCTTCGTGGAGCAGGAGCAGCAGGCACCTAGCCAAAACGGCCCAAAGGAGCCCTGGCACGGGGCCGTGCTCAGTGCTGCAGAGGAAGGCAAAAAACCCCCGGGGACACTTGCTAGCCCACCGTGGGGGGAAAAAAAGCCTTCCTCCCCGCAGCTGCAGGGCACGAGAGGCCACCTTCGTGGTGCATGAGCAGCAGGCAGTAACCCAGCCAAAATGGCCCAGAGGAGCCCTGACAAGTGCTCATGCTCAATGCTGCAGAGGAAGGCAAAAAACCCCCGGGCACCAGAGCCAATCTGCCCCGGGGGAAAATTCCTTCCTGACCCCAGCGTCGCCGGCCATGGGCTATTCCCTCAGCACGTGAGCAAGACCTGCCTCCTCGGCCCGCAGGCTGCTCACGCCTCCCAGGAGATGCCCAACCCCGATTCTCCCTCCACCTGCTGCCACCTCAGGGCCTTCCCAGAGGGGCAAAACGCCCCCGGCCTGATCCATCTGGGGGACAACGATCCTTCCGGCGCCTGGCAAGGCACCAGCGGCTGCTCCAAAGCACCGGCACCCCCGCCAACATCTCTGCATCCCATTCCTCACGGCTGCTGACACTGGCTCCGCAGGGGATGAGGATGGCGAGCTCTGCAGTGCTCCTCAGGAAGCCATTCCCTTGCTCTTGCCACTGCTAGCCAGCTGAAAAGGCCAGCCAGCCTCACCAACCTCCAGCTGTTGGGGGTTCTTCTCGTCTCCAGCAGCCTCGTCGAGCCCCCTCCGGCCTTCCTCCCTCAGCCCTCGCCAAGTAATTCCACCGCCTCCTCAAGGACTTCCTCTCACACGTCTTGGCGCTGCCCCCAGGCCAGCTATGGCAGCGCGACGCGGGAGCGTGCTCCCTTTTATGCTGCCCCGGGGCATGGTGACTGCTGCGTTGCCGGGTGCTGGCACTGTGACACGGGGGTGACGGGGCCCCCCCTGCGCAGCCCCGCCCGCCGGCCCTCCGCCCAGCATCCTTCCCAGGAAGGCCTTTGGGCTGCTGGCCCCGAGGCAGCCCCTGGGCCCAGGAGCCTCAGGGGGCTGTCCCTGCCCTTGCTGGCCATGCCCTGGGCACAGCTGCTGGGCGTCCCACTAAATACATCTGGACATTCAGACTACGTCGTCAAGGCTGTTTGTCCCATCTGCATTCCTTTGGTTGCGGGGATGCCAGAGGTGAAAGCAAGGCTTTTGCTTCCCTCGGCGTGAACTGGGCAGAGATGGAGAGCACGTGCAGGATGGCCTCGCCGTTCCTGACCCATGCACCAAGGCACATTTGCTACTCCCCTGCTTATGCTGAGGTCTTCTTCTGGGAAAGAAGTCCCAAATCCTTTTCTCTTCTTGACCATCTTTTTCCTTGCACTCAAGAGCTTTTCTCCTCCCTTGGCCTTCACCCTCAATCCCTTTCCGGAAAGTGACGGCAGCCCTCTCAGCCTTTGCCTTGCTCCTGCTAGTCGTCTTCACCTCAGCTAGAGAGTCCGGAAGGATCGCTGCAGGTCCCTTCCAACTCAGCCCTTCTCTTCTCTTCACCTCTAGTCTATTCCCTGCACTCACGATGAGGCGAATAACAAGGAGACCACTGTTTGCCTGAAATGCCAGGGGGTTTACAGCTCCAGAAACACTTTCGAGGACACAAATCAAAAAGGATACAAGTAGAAAGAGGATTTGATTTCAGTTGATTTGACTTGATTTTACTTCATTTTATTTTCTGTCTTGTTAGGTTGGTTTATGTTAGTTTAGTTTCGTTTCTTTCCTGTGATGTTATTGGATTTGATTTGATTCTATTTTCTTTGGGGTTATTTCTTATGATTTTATTTTATGTTGGTTTATCTTATTTTATTTGACCTTGCTTTACGCGTTTTTATTTCGGTTTGTTCTTTTATTATTTTGTTTCATTTTATTTGGTCTTATTTTGGTTTAGGCTCTTTTAGGCTATTTTGCTGAATCTCTTTCAGAGCCGAGGCTCACAAGCATGAACACAATGCGCATGTGCAGCCAGGAGCAGGCTGATGTGTTCTTTAGTTTAGTTTGAAAAAGCATCCCTTGCAGTCTGGCAAAGGAAAGCTGCAGAAAGGAGCAGCAGGAAGACAGGCCAAGCAGTCCCTCGTTTCTCAACAGTGCAGAAGAACTTGAAGAAGGAGGATGGCTACCGACCACACACCGAAAAGCAGAAGAAGAGGAGGGGTGTGCTGCCCTGGGCTATTTTCACAAGTAGGACACGTGTCGATGACAAGCACCCCTTTTGCCTTCCAAAACTTGCTCCGCTGTGCTGCTTGGCCAGGGAGGCATGAAAAGCGCTCTCCTGCCTGCCCTGCGCTTGCATCGCATGCAGGGAGAGCTGAAAAGCTGCAGCTCCGCATGGTGCAGCAAGCCTGCAGCCCTTCCAAGCACAGGCTGTTTTGCACAAGCAAGGACACCTCGGGAAACGCAGCCAAGGCAAGAGCAGAGCTCGCTCCTGCTCCAAACCTGCAATGGGCAAAAGAGCCAGGGAGCGCCAGGGCACGAGGGGCGCCTCGCAGGTGCAAGAGCAGCGGGCAAGAACTGAGCCCAAAGGGCCCAGAGGAGCCCTGACAAGGGGCTGCGCTCAATGCTACGCAGGAGAAGAAGCAACCCCCGGGGGCCACCCTGGGCGTCCGCCCCGGGAGTCTAGAAAGCGTCCTCCCCCCGCATGCGGGGCACGAGGGCCAGCTTCGTGGAGCAGGAGCAGCAGGCACCTAGCCAAAACGGCCCAAAGGAGCCCTGGCACGGGGCCGTGCTCAGTGCTGCAGAGGAAGGCAAAAAACCCCCGGGGACACTTGCTAGCCCACCATGGGGGGAAAAAAAGCCTTCCTCCCCGCAACTGCAGGGCACGAGAGGCCACCTTCGTGGTGCATGAGCAGCAGGCAGTAACCCAGCCAAAATGGCCCAGAGGAGCCCTGACAAGTGCTCATGCTCAATGCTGCAGAGGAAGGCAAAAAACCCCCGGGCACCACAGCCACTCTGCCCCGGGGCAAAATTCCTTCCTGACCCCAGCGTCGCCGGCCATGGGCTATTCCCTCAGCACGTGAGCAAGACCTGCCTCCTCGGCCCGCAGGCTGCTCACGCCTCCCAGGAGATGCCCAACCCCGATTCTCCCTCCACCTGCTGCCACCTCAGGGCCTTCCCAGAGGGGCAAAACGCCCCCGGCCTGATCCATCTGGGGGACAACGATCCTTCCGGCGCCTGGCAAGGCACCAGCGGCTGCTCCAAAGCACCGGCACCCCCGCCAACATCTCTGCATCCCATTCCTCACGGCTGCTGACACTGGCTCCGCAGGGGATGAGGATGGCGAGCTCTGCAGTGCTCCTCAGGAAGCCGTTCCCTTGCTCTTGCCACTGCTAGCCAGCTGAAAAGGCCAGCCAGCCTCACCAACCTCCAGCTGTTGGGGGTTCTTCTCGTCTCCAGCAGCCTCGTCGAGCCCCCTCCGGCCTTCCTCCCTCAGCCCTCGCCAAGTAATTCCACCGCCTCCTCAAGGACTTCCTCTCGCACCTCTTGGCGCTGCCCCCAGGCCAGCTATGGCAGCGCGACGCGGGAGCGTGCTCCCTTTTATGCTGCCCCGGGGCATGGTGACTGCTGCGTTGCCGGGTGCTGGCACTGTGACACGGGGGTGACGGGGCCCCCCCTGCGCAGCCCCGCCCGCCGGCCCTCCGCCCAGCATCCTTCCCAGGAAGGCCTTTGGGCTGCTGGCCCCGAGGCAGCCCCTGGGCCCAGGAGCCTCAGGGGGCTGTCCCTGCCCTTGCTGGCCATGCCCTGGGCACAGCTGCTGGGCGTCCCGCTAAATACATCTGGACATTCAGACTACGTCGTCAAGGCTGTTTGTCCCATCTGCATTCCTTTGGTTGCGGGGATGCCAGAGGTGAAAGCAAGGCTTTTGCTTCCCTCTGCGTGAACTGGGCAGAGACGGAGAGCACGTGCAGGATGGCCTCGCCGTTCCTGACCCATGCACCAAGGCACATTTGCTACTCCCCTGCTTATGCTGAGGTCTTCTTCTGGGAAAGAAGTCCCAAATCCTTTTCTCTTCTTGACCATCTTTTTCCTTGCACTCAAGAGCTTTTCTCCTCCCTTGGCCTTCACCCTCAATCCCTTTCCGGAAAGTGACGGCAGCCCTCTCAGCCTTTGCCTTGCTCCTGCTAGTCGTCTTCACCTCAGCTAGAGAGTCCGGAAGGATCGCTGCAGGTCCCTTCCAACTCAGCCCTTCTCTTCTCTTCACCTCTAGTCTATTCCCTGCACTCACGATGAGGCGAATAACAAGGAGACCACTATTTGCCTGAAATGCCAGGGGGTTTACAGCTCCAGAAACACTTTCGAGGACACAAATCAAAAAGGATACAAGTAGAAAGAGGATTTGATTTCAGTTGATTTGACTTGATTTTACTTCATTTTATTTTCTGTCTTGTTAGGTTGGTTTATGTTAGTTTAGTTTCGTTTCTTTCCTGTGATGTTATTGGATTTGATTTGATTCTATTTTCTTTGGGGTTATTTCTTATGATTTTATTTTATGTTGGTTTATCTTATTTTATTTGACCTTGCTTTACGCGTTTTTATTTCGGTTTGTTCTTTTATTATTTTGTTTCATTTTATTTGGTCTTATTTTGGTTTAGGCTCTTTTAGGCTATTTTGCTGAATCTCTTTCAGAGCCGAGGCTCACAAGCATGAACACAATGCGCATGTGCAGCCAGGAGCAGGCTGATGTGTTCTTTAGTTTAGTTTGAAAAAGCATCCCTTGCAGTCTGGCAAAGGAAAGCTGCAGAAAGGAGCAGCAGGAAGACAGGCCAAGCAGTCCCTCGTTTCTCAACAGTGCAGAAGAACTTGAAGAAGGAGGATGGCTACCGACCACACACCGAAAAGCAGAAGAAGAGGAGGGGTGTGGTGCCCTGGGCTATTTTCACAAGTAGGACACGTGTCGATGACAAGCACCCCTTTTGCCTTCCAAAACTTGCTCCGCTGTGCTGCTTGGCCAGGGAGGCATGAAAAGCGCTCTCCTGCCTGCCCTGCGCTTGCATCGCATGCAGGGAGAGCTGAAAAGCTGCAGCTCCGCATGGTGCAGCAAGCCTGCAGCCCTTCCAAGCACAGGCTGTTTTGCACAAGCAAGGACACCTCGGGAAACGGAGCCAAGGCAAGAGCAGAGCTCGCTCCTGCTCCAAACCTGCAATGGGCAAAAGAGCCAGGGAGCGCCAGGGCACGAGGGGCGCCTCGCAGGTGCAAGAGCAGCGGGCAAGAACTGAGCCCAAAGGGCCCAGAGGAGCCCTGACAAGGGGCTGCGCTCAATGCTACGCAGGAGAAGAAGCAACCCCCGGGGGCCACCCTGGGCGTCCGCCCCGGGAGTCTAGAAAGCGTCCTCCCCCCGCATGCGGGGCACGAGGGCCACCTTCGTGGAGCAGGAGCAGCAGGCACCTAGCCAAAACGGCCCAAAGGAGCCCTGGCACGGGGCCGTGCTCAGTGCTGCAGAGGAAGACAAAAAACCCCCGGGGACACTTGCTAGCCCACCGTGGGGGGAAAAAAAGCCTTCCTCCCCGCAGCTGCAGGGCACGAGAGGCCACCTTCGTGGTGCATGAGCAGCAGGCAGTAACCCAGCCAAAATGGCCCAGAGGAGCCCTGACAAGTGCTCATGCTCAATGCTGCAGAGGAAGGCAAAAAACCCCCGGGCACCACAGCCACTCTGCCCCGGGGCAAAATTCCTTCCTGACCCCAGCGTCGCCGGCCATGGGCTATTCCCTCAGCACGTGAGCAAGACCTGCCTCCTCGGCCCGCAGGCTGCTCACGCCTCCCAGGAGATGCCCAACCCCGATTCTCCCTCCACCTGCTGCCACCTCAGGGCCTTCCCAGAGGGGCAAAACGCCCCCGGCCTGATCCATCTGGGGGACAACGATCCTTCCGGCGCCTGGCAAGGCACCAGCGGCTGCTCCAAAGCACCGGCACCCCCGCCAACATCTCTGCATCCCATTCCTCACGGCTGCTGACACTGGCTCCGCAGGGGATGAGGATGGCGAGCTCTGCAGTGCTCCTCAGGAAGGCATTCCCTTGCTCTTGCCACTGCTAGCCAGCTGAAAAGGCCAGCCAGCCTCACCAACCTCCAGCTGTTGGGGGTTCTTCTCGTCTCCAGCAGCCTCGTCGAGCCCCCTCCGGCCTTCCTCCCTCAGCCCTCGCCAAGTAATTCCACCGCCTCCTCAAGGACTTCCTCTCGCACCTCTTGGCGCTGCCCCCAGGCCAGCTATGGCAGCGCGACGCGGGAGCGTGCTCCCTTTTATGCTGCCCCGGGGCATGGTGACTGCTGCGTTGCCGGGTGCTGGCACTGTGACACGGGGGTGACGGGGCCCCCCCTGCGCAGCCCCGCCCGCCGGCCCTCCGCCCAGCATCCTTCCCAGGAAGGCCTTTGGGCTGCTGGCCCCGAGGCAGCCCCTGGGCCCAGGAGCCTCAGGGGGCTGTCCCTGCCCTTGCTGGCCATGCCCTGGGCACAGCTGCTGGGCGTCCCGCTAAACACATCTGGACATTCAGACTACGTCGTCAAGGCTGTTTGTCCCATCTGCATTCCTTTGGTTGCGGGGATGCCAGAGGTGAAAGCAAGGCTTTTGCTTCCCTCTGCGTGAACTGGGCAGAGACGGAGAGCACGTGCAGGATGGCCTCGCCGTTCCTGACCCATGCACCAAGGCACATTTGCTACTCCCCTGCTTATGCTGAGGTCTTCTTCTGGGAAAGAAGTCCCAAATCCTTTTCTCTTCTTGACCATCTTTTTCCTTGCACTCAAGAGCTTTTCTCCTCCCTTGGCCTTCACCCTCAATCCCTTTCCGGAAAGTGACGGCAGCCCTCTCAGCCTTTGCCTTGCTCCTGCTAGTCGTCTTCACCTCAGCTAGAGAGTCCGGAAGGATCGCTGCAGGTCCCTTCCAACTCAGCCCTTCTCTTCTCTTCACCTCTAGTCTATTCCCTGCACTCACGATGAGGCGAATAACAAGGAGACCACTATTTGCCTGAAATGCCAGGGGGTTTACAGCTCCAGAAACACTTTCGAGGACACAAATCAAAAAGGATACAAGTAGAAAGAGGATTTGATTTCAGTTGATTTGACTTGATTTTACTTCATTTTATTTTCTGTCTTGTTAGGTTGGTTTATGTTAGTTTAGTTTCGTTTCTTTCCTGTGATGTTATTGGATTTGATTTGATTCTATTTTCTTTGGGGTTATTTCTTATGATTTTATTTTATGTTGGTTTATCTTATTTTATTTGACCTTGCTTTACGCGTTTTTATTTCGGTTTGTTCTTTTATTATTTTGTTTCATTTTATTTGGTCTTATTTTGGTTTAGGCTCTTTTAGGCTATTTTGCTGAATCTCTTTCAGAGCCGAGGCTCACAAGCATGAACACAATGCGCATGTGCAGCCAGGAGCAGGCTGATGTGTTCTTTAGTTTAGTTTGAAAAAGCATCCCTTGCAGTCTGGCAAAGGAAAGCTGCAGAAAGGAGCAGCAGGAAGACAGGCCAAGCAGTCCCTCGTTTCTCAACAGTGCAGAAGAACTTGAAGAAGGAGGATGGCTACCGACCACACACCGAAAAGCAGAAGAAGAGGAGGGGTGTGGTGCCCTGGGCTATTTTCACAAGTAGGACACGTGTCGATGACAAGCACCCCTTTTGCCTTCCAAAACTTGCTCCGCTGTGCTGCTTGGCCAGGGAGGCATGAAAAGCGCTCTCCTGCCTGCCCTGCGCTTGCATCGCATGCAGGGAGAGCTGAAAAGCTGCAGCTCCGCATGGTGCAGCAAGCCTGCAGCCCTTCCAAGCACAGGCTGTTTTGCACAAGCAAGGACACCTCGGGAAACGGAGCCAAGGCAAGAGCAGAGCTCGCTCCTGCTCCAAACCTGCAATGGGCAAAAGAGCCAGGGAGCGCCAGGGCACGAGGGGCGCCTCGCAGGTGCAAGAGCAGCGGGCAAGAACTGAGCCCAAAGGGCCCAGAGGAGCCCTGACAAGGGGCTGCGCTCAATGCTACGCAGGAGAAGAAGCAACCCCCGGGGGCCACCCTGGGCGTCCGCCCCGGGAGTCTAGAAAGCGTCCTCCCCCCGCATGCGGGGCACGAGGGCCACCTTCGTGGAGCAGGAGCAGCAGGCACCTAGCCAAAACGGCCCAAAGGAGCCCTGGCACGGGGCCGTGCTCAGTGCTGCAGAGGAAGACAAAAAACCCCCGGGGACACTTGCTAGCCCACCGTGGGGGGAAAAAAAGCCTTCCTCCCCGCAGCTGCAGGGCACGAGAGGCCACCTTCGTGGTGCATGAGCAGCAGGCAGTAACCCAGCCAAAATGGCCCAGAGGAGCCCTGACAAGTGCTCATGCTCAATGCTGCAGAGGAAGGCAAAAAACCCCCGGGCACCACAGCCACTCTGCCCCGGGGCAAAATTCCTTCCTGACCCCAGCGTCGCCGGCCATGGGCTATTCCCTCAGCACGTGAGCAAGACCTGCCTCCTCGGCCCGCAGGCTGCTCACGCCTCCCAGGAGATGCCCAACCCCGATTCTCCCTCCACCTGCTGCCACCTCAGGGCCTTCCCAGAGGGGCAAAACGCCCCCGGCCTGATCCATCTGGGGGACAACGATCCTTCCGGCGCCTGGCAAGGCACCAGCGGCTGCTCCAAAGCACCGGCACCCCCGCCAACATCTCTGCATCCCATTCCTCACGGCTGCTGACACTGGCTCCGCAGGGGATGAGGATGGCGAGCTCTGCAGTGCTCCTCAGGAAGGCATTCCCTTGCTCTTGCCACTGCTAGCCAGCTGAAAAGGCCAGCCAGCCTCACCAACCTCCAGCTGTTGGGGGTTCTTCTCGTCTCCAGCAGCCTCGTCGAGCCCCCTCCGGCCTTCCTCCCTCAGCCCTCGCCAAGTAATTCCACCGCCTCCTCAAGGACTTCCTCTCGCACGTCTTGGCGCTGCCCCCAGGCCAGCTATGGCAGCGCGACGCGGGAGCGTGCTCCCTTTTATGCTGCCCCGGGGCATGGTGACTGCTGCGTTGCCGGGTGCTGGCACTGTGACACGGGGGTGACGGGGCCCCCCCTGCGCAGCCCCGCCCGCCGGCCCTCCGCCCAGCATCCTTCCCAGGAAGGCCTTTGGGCTGCTGGCCCCGAGGCAGCCCCTGGGCCCAGGAGCCTCAGGGGGCTGTCCCTGCCCTTGCTGGCCATGCCCTGGGCACAGCTGCTGGGCGTCCCGCTAAACACATCTGGACATTCAGACTACGTCGTCAAGGCTGTTTGTCCCATCTGCATTCCTTTGGTTGCGGGGATGCCAGAGGTGAAAGCAAGGCTTTTGCTTCCCTCTGCGTGAACTGGGCAGAGACGGAGAGCACGTGCAGGATGGCCTCGCCGTTCCTGACCCATGCACCAAGGCACATTTGCTACTCCCCTGCTTATGCTGAGGTCTTCTTCTGGGAAAGAAGTCCCAAATCCTTTTCTCTTCTTGACCATCTTTTTCCTTGCACTCAAGAGCTTTTCTCCTCCCTTGGCCTTCACCCTCAATCCCTTTCCGGAAAGTGACGGCAGCCCTCTCAGCCTTTGCCTTGCTCCTGCTAGTCGTCTTCACCTCAGCTAGAGAGTCCGGAAGGATCGCTGCAGGTCCCTTCCAACTCAGCCCTTCTCTTCTCTTCACCTCTAGTCTATTCCCTGCACTCATGATGAGGCGAATAACAAGGAGACCACTATTTGCCTGAAATGCCAGGGGGTTTACAGCTCCAGAAACACTTTCGAGGACACAAATCAAAAAGGATACAAGTAGAAAGAGGATTTGATTTCAGTTGATTTGACTTGATTTTACTTCATTTTATTTTCTGTCTTGTTAGGTTGGTTTATGTTAGTTTAGTTTCGTTTCTTTCCTGTGATGTTATTGGATTTGATTTGATTCTATTTTCTTTGGGGTTATTTCTTATGATTTTATTTTATGTTGGTTTATCTTATTTTATTTGACCTTGCTTTACGCGTTTTTATTTCGGTTTGTTCTTTTATTATTTTGTTTCATTTTATTTGGTCTTATTTTGGTTTAGGCTCTTTTAGGCTATTTTGCTGAATCTCTTTCAGAGCCGAGGCTCACAAGCATGAACACAATGCGCATGTGCAGCCAGGAGCAGGCTGATGTGTTCTTTAGTTTAGTTTGAAAAAGCATCCCTTGCAGTCTGGCAAAGGAAAGCTGCAGAAAGGAGCAGCAGGAAGACAGGCCAAGCAGTCCCTCGTTTCTCAACAGTGCAGAAGAACTTGAAGAAGGAGGATGGCTACCGACCACACACCGAAAAGCAGAAGAAGAGGAGGGGTGTGGTGCCCTGGGGTATTTTCACAAGTAGGACACGTGTCGATGACAAGCACCCCTTTTGCCTTCCAAAACTTGCTCCGCTGTGCTGCTTGGCCAGGGAGGCATGAAAAGCGCTCTCCTGCCTGCCCTGCGCTTGCATCGCATGCAGGGAGAGCTGAAAAGCTGCAGCTCCGCATGGTGCAGCAAGCCTGCAGCCCTTCCAAGCACAGGCTGTTTTGCACAAGCAAGGACACCTCGGGAAACGGAGCCAAGGCAAGAGCAGAGCTCGCTCCTGCTCCAAACCTGCAATGGGCAAAAGAGCCAGGGAGCGCCAGGGCACGAGGGGCGCCTCGCAGGTGCAAGAGCAGCGGGCAAGAACTGAGCCCAAAGGGCCCAGAGGAGCCCTGACAAGGGGCTGCGCTCAATGCTACGCAGGAGAAGAAGCAACCCCCGGGGGCCACCCTGGGCGTCCGCCCCGGGAGTCTAGAAAGCGTCCTCCCCCCGCATGCGGGGCACGAGGGCCAGCTTCGTGGAGCAGGAGCAGCAGGCACCTAGCCAAAACGGCCCAAAGGAGCCCTGGCACGGGGCCGTGCTCAGTGCTGCAGAGGAAGGCAAAAAACCCCCGGGGACACTTGCTAGCCCACCGTGGGGGGAAAAAAAGCCTTCCTCCCCGCAGCTGCAGGGCACGAGAGGCCACCTTCGTGGTGCATGAGCAGCAGGCAGTAACCCAGCCAAAATGGCCCAGAGGAGCCCTGACAAGTGCTCATGCTCAATGCT